>NC_081804.1:9903089-10203089 GCF_963082965.1 Carassius carassius | reverse complement strand
GCTGCTTTTATTATTATTCTGATTCTTTCAGTCCGGCTTTCTGTTTGCGCAGAACAATTCACCACTTCCGCTATAAAGGTTACAAATGCCACATTATTCTTAATCCCAAAGCTCTCTTTAGTTTTTCCCTGAGCCGTTTCCATCTTTTGTTGAGGAATTCCTTTACCTTTATCCCCTGATTCCAAAGTATTTCCTACTTTCTTCACCGCCTCCGAATATGACAATCCTTCCTTTATTCTTACATTTTGCACTTGAGCTGCATTTTTCCTCACCTCACATCCTCCATACCCCGCACTATGC
Organism: Carassius carassius; assembly: GCF_963082965.1. Taxonomy (NCBI): domain Eukaryota; kingdom Metazoa; phylum Chordata; class Actinopteri; order Cypriniformes; family Cyprinidae; genus Carassius; species Carassius carassius. Next base: position 10,202,789 of record NC_081804.1, on the reverse strand, counting down.
TCCCCTCCGCAATTACAACACTTGGGATCAACTCCTTGCTCGCATTTGCCATACTCATGCTCTCCACCGCATCTCGCACACCTTTGTTTACCTCTGCATACAGCCGCTACATGTCCAAACTTTTGGCATTTGTAGCATCTTAGTGGAGGGGGTACGTAAAGCCTAACCGAGAAACTCATAAATCCTAAAAAGACTTTACTTGGCAGCTTATCCTCATCAAACTGAATCATCACTGATAGACTATCTCCCCTTTCATTGTTTCTATTACATTTAAGTCTTTTCACACCAATTACTGCGCCTCCCGTAAGACCTTTCTTAATCTTTTCCTCTGTTACATCAGTAGGGATCCCTGTAATTACTCCTTTAACCCATTTCTTTTCTTCTTGAACTGAACAATTCACACCCTGTCCCATGATCGTTTTAATTTCTAGAGCCTTTTTCTGTTGTCTACTGTCCTTACAATATATAATCAATCTACCATCCCTCAACTTCTTCACACTTTCAACCAGTCCTATTTTTTCCTTAATCACTTTAGATAATTTCAGTGGATTAATGACACTGAAAGATCCAGCATCTAATTTCAACAATACCTTAAACTCTTCTTTCCTTCCCCTTGTCACGTGTAATCCATTCTCACTTTCAGTTTCCGATTCATTTCTTCTATTTTTCTTCCTTTTCCGATTTCCTACTGTACTCCATTCACTATCTCCACCTTCCGCGCCAAAATTTTCATCCTCCATTTCCGGATCGCTACCGGATTCTACTCCACTTCCTACCATGCACACTCCAGTCACAGATCAGCTGTCTTCCGCCAGCCGCACGAGTGAAACGATTCGCTTCCCATCCATACTCTACTGCCACACTTTGGTCACCGCAGATTTGAAATATGCACGAAATGAGCCGCTTACGGCAAATAAAAGTTATTTAGCAACGAATCGATGACTAAATTAGTTGACAACTATTTTAATAATCGATTTTAATCGATTAAATCGATTCGTTGTTTCAGCTCTAATTAAAATGAATGTTATGGATGATAGTTGATGACAATAACAGTTCTCCTTTGGATAAATCAAGGTAATATTAGTATTTTATCAGTAATGATACTTAATTAACATTGAGATTTATTATCCCTGTTATAGTATATTTTATGACTTTTTTTTCACCATGTTTCCAAGTTCTCTACCTCAGGTTCAAATAAAATGTAGAAAAATACACAAGCTGAAAACACTAAATAGTTTTATGATCTTTTTTTCCATTTCTTATATTCAAAAGGCAAATGCTGAAATGGATGTTTCAGAGCAGAGGTCATCTTTTTTTGATTCCAAACTATAATCAGATTCAGATTTCAGACTGTAATCATTGCATCCCTAGTTTGGAAACAACACCAAGACTCCCCTGTGCAGAGATTAATTATTTTTAATTTTGGTTAGTTTTTAACAAATACTTACATTTTAGAATTAATTAAACCGTAATGAATTTATTTTATAATACGTGTAAATTGAAAGCTTTGAAAACAGCTATAAATCAACTTCAAATCAATCATTGCATTTTATTTTCAGATGCAGTGATAACCTTAATGTTATATTTTAAGATTTAACATTCGAAGAAGGTTTAAGGCAAAAGAGTTGTACAAATTCTGAAAATCTTTTAGAGCTCCTTGTATTTATGTTTTCATAATTTGTTTAAAAAATATATATAGATTACACCATTAATGAATAAATCTGTATATATAAAATTATTTAATTAACAACTGTCATGTTTGTGATTTTTATTCATGTGAGCTATAGCTTCTGACCTTTTAAATCAAAACACACTTGTGATATTATGACATCAATTACTGCATTATTTAATCAGAAAAACAATGTTATTTGTGTATTTTACTTTTATTGTATTACAAGTAGGCCAAACACGACTAAATAAATAAAAGGCCTCACCGGAGGGACATTAGGACCCTGGGGTGGCTGATGCTGCTGCACGGCTAGTGACTGTTGACTCTATTGCTCTTCCTCCTGCATGGATGTCGGAAAAAAGTAGTCTGCATCTGAACTGGAGTATAACCAAGGCCTTATTCGTTTTATTGGCAAGACATATCAGCATCATTTTTGTCACAATAATACCTACATTATCATTAGACTTCAAAAATGAATAGCATGAAACATTTCTTTCTTTCTTTCTTTGCTTCTTTCTTTATTTCTGGATGTAATGGTATGCATATCAACAGTTGTAAATCCTTTACCTGAGTTTTTTGATGCTTGTCTTTAGTTAGTTGGTAGAGTTGTTTCGGGACTCCTGATAAACAATGTATGAATGTTTCACATAATGCTTTGAAAAATGGTTTGGCATTATGTATTCAGTTTTTACTTGAATGAAATCCTCACAGCTCATATAAAGTGAATGTTTGGATTGACGTGCCTGAAACTTGCTGTTCTTCAGGGACGAGTTATATAGCCATGCAGAGAGTCATTATGCATGCTGCAGGTGTTCACCGCCGGACTGTCAGGTGGACAAAATATGGGCCTGTAGATCCCACTGAGAGACACTTGAGACTGAAAATTGGCATCTCCAGGACACAGAGACAAACCTGTTGTATAATCAGTGATGGGAGGGAAATGGACAATTTTAAAGGGACACTCCACCCCAAAATGAAAATGTTGTCATTAATCACTTACCCTCATGTCGTCCCACTGAGCACGTTTACATGCACACCAGTAAGCTGATAACTCACAAATATCAGCTTATTAAAATAACCCATTTTCCCCGTCTACATGCACATCAGTAACCTGACGACGCAAGTAAGCTGTGTTTACATGACTTCATTAATAAATCAGGTTATTTCCTTGTAGGGACGTCAAAATATAATTATTTGGTTTATCTGACTCAGAGTATTCCAGACATTTGTTAAGCTTGCAACATCAATTTGCAACTTTGTCGGGAAACTTGCAGCTCGTCTATTATCCTCTCATGCAGTTATAAAGGCAGTGTTGTGACTGAACCACTTCTACTGCTGCACAAGATGAGATCACATTTATATCATTTTCTGTGTCATGAAAAAGTCTGCTTTTTATATTTCCTTCTTTCTTTACTTCAAGACGTTTGCTTGGTCTAGATCCGCTTAAATCTGAACTAACGATGCGTTCCTGTCACGTATCAAAGAAAATCAGAGTACGAGGCTAAACAACGCATTTACATGACCAAGTGTGTTTTTTGCATATTAAGCATAATCGGCTTAAGAATGTGCATGATAACGCACTCACTGTCAAGGTCCAGAAAAGTATGAAAGACATTGTCAGAATAGTCCATCAGTGGTTCAACCGTAATGTTATGAAGTGACGAGTATACTTTTTGTACGCGAATAAAACAAAAATAACAACTTTATTCAACAATTTCTCCTTTGTGCCTCTGCATCACTGTAGGCCTTTTTTGGAGAATATGAGCAGCTTACTAGGGCTGAAACGATTCCTTGAGTAACTCGATTACAAAAAAACGATCAAGGCAAATTCCTCTGCCTTGAAGCCTATTTTAATTTTTTTAAATCTCACGTCAGGTTCTTTCACAATGATTTTTTAAAAATGTGACACAACGTGTTTACGTCACCCACAAAGCGGAAGGAGACACAAGCGCTGCATCCAAAATCGCAAACTGCAAGGAGTCAGCAGTGTTTTGATTTGAGGGCGCGGGCAAACGTAAAGAGAACGTCGTGGCGTGTGTTCATTGCAAGATAGAGCTGGCATACCACAACTAGGGCCCTATGATTTCCGGGATGCAGAAAACGCGGAGGGAATCGCGGAATCCAGTCATAAAAACTGAATTTACAGTTAAACGCGGAATTTGCCAAAGTTTGAATGAATTAATCAAAAATAGGTCATTGCACTTACATCAAATCAGGATATGGACTAATATCTGTAAATATTAAGCCGGAACAGTCTATTTAAATATGAATCCTGCATGTTCTGCGTGTCTCTGTAAATGAATGGCGCTGAAGCACGCGTGACGCTCCGGTGATTTCATCGTCTGCTGTCTCACTTAATAAGACGTGAACACATGAACAACATCTCCAGAACTGCTCTGACAGTCACTTCATGAGCATTTGACCGTTTGATTTGAGTAAAACTAGCGTCACATCACATACACAGAACTGTAAAGGTACGTCAACACGTCAAAATAAAAGTCCGGTTAAAGACTATTGTTCAGCAGAATGTACTTTTTTTTTTAAAGGTTTAATCATACAACATTTCTTCCATGTTTTATTTTTAATAGTAAATGTCATTTGTTTACCAAAAAGCTAAGTTAATAATCAATAATTAAAAGATAAATTAAATTAATGTTTTATGTGTTTAATGTGCATCTCAGAAAATGCTTTATTTAAAACCCCAACTGAATGGCACTTAAATGCACTTAATTCATCTGTCAACTTTCTTGTCATTGTTCACAGTACAAGTACAGACAGAGAAACAATGGGTAATAATTAAATGTTTATTTTTGATGTATGCATTGCATTCTTTGCATTTAAAAAATAAAAATATTTTTTTTCTAAAAAAGGAAACTTAGTTGTTCATTTTAAGAGACCTGTGACTGTTACGGAGGGACCGCACGTTCAACATGGACGTTAATACGCACAAACAAACACCGAGACTGTTTGGTGATACAAGAATGTATTGTAATTATTGACCAGAGAGTGAATAAAATACCAGTAACCCTCAGGTCACACTCTCCACTGCAGAAACAAACACAGACTACCTTCCATTACAAAGACATTCACATTTATACTGGTGGCCAGCACCATTACCACATGTGGAGGGACAAACTCACAGAAAACACTTTACACATGTTCCCTTAAATATACAGAGTCTGAAAGAAACATATTGGCATGATGTTCTGCTTAATAAATCTACTTTGATGTTATTAATTCGTTCACATTAAACAGGAAATAACAGCAACTTTCTAATTTACTTGGCAGTCTATGGGACAGTCACAAGCCTCCCGGATTTCATTCAAAATATCTTAAATTGTGTTCCGAAGACAAACGAAGCATTTATGAGTTTGGGATGACGTGAGGGAAATGATTAATGACAAAATTTTCATTTTGGGGTGGAGTATCCCTTTTAGCAGCATTTTGAACTTTTTCACAAACTTAAATTTTAATTTGGTGATAATATTGGGATCACTGTTACACCTGAAGGCACAGTTTCACCTGCTTGCACACATAGTTAATTGTGCAGACAACTGTAAACACACACTCACACCAGACCACCGAGTGAAGCAGAGAGGTGTGCTCTATCCTAATGTGAGCCTTCAATTTTTCCCTGCCTATTCAAAGCTTCATAGTTTGAACATGCATGATGTCTGACTCATCTATTCCTGAATCATTGCCTTCATTTTTACTGTCTGAATAGTTTAAAATCATCCTTTAACCATCAGCTGGCCTCATTAAGACTCGCACATAAGTGGATGTTTCTTGTGAATGTCAAAGTCGGATTTAAAATGAGTGTGGAAAGAATATCAACCAATCCATATTTTCATCCGAGACTGAAATGGTAGATTGTGGATCTGCTTGGACTTTCAGAAAAGTTTTTTTTTTTGAGGTTCTTCTTTACTTAATAAACCAAACCACACAAAACAGTAGCACACTTTAGGCTACGCAGCTCCTGATCATTGATTTGATTTCTTGAAAACAGTGTTTCGATGCAGTAATTAGCCTGAGCTACAGATTGTTGAGATGTTCAGAGAGAAAAGGAAGTATTTGTGTAGCTTTTTCAACATTAGCATCAGAGTAAAAAAGACTGGAGTCAGTGTGGGTGAACAGGCTAATCTATAAACAACATATGGCCCTTAGTTAAATCAAATAGCCTGTTCTTAGTTCAAATTTATTCTCATAAATGTAATTTAATAAATGTGCATATATATATTATAGACATAAAATGTATTATTGTATTACACATATTATAAAACATAAAATTATATATATAATCTTTTAAATAATGTGTAATACAATAATAAATGTTTCACACACACACACACACACACACACACACACATATATACTTTTACAGTTTTTTATTTTATTCAATTGCATGTAATGAATAGACTATAAGGAAAATATGGTCCATTTAAATAGTTTTAACATAAATCTATTAATTTGAGGAAAATGTGATTGTATTTATATAAATATATATTTCACACATTTCAAACTATTTAATACATTTGATTTGTTCATTTGAAAGTTACTTTATTAATCGACATTTAAAACAGTTTGTTTAATTTAGGTTTTAAAATGTAATATAACAATAAAATATTTTTTATTCAAATTGACAAAAGAAATTGAAATGTATTTCATGTTTTGTTATTTTTGCATATTAAAAGTAATTTATTCAAAAATATTTTAATCTTTTTAACTGCATATTAAACATATTAAAAAAAACTTTATAATATAATAGAGTATTAGTAGATATTATATGTCAATATATTCATTAATAACATTTTTAATTAAACACAGTCCAGCTCATGAGGAACATCTATAAGAGCATCTATAGACATCATCTCAACATGGTAGAGATCTTGTGTTGGTTTGAAATATTGATTATTCTGTTCGTGCATGAGTTTATTTAATGTGTTATACTAAATAATGGATGACAGAGCATCACAAGCCTTCTCTGTGTCTGCTGCTTGTTTCCTCAGATCAGCTTTGATGTGCTCATAGACTCCAGCTGTTTGATTGACAGTCTTGTTTTGGCTCATAATCCTGGAAGAGCAATTGTAGCAATCGGAGTATCATTACTGCATGACGTCCTTTGATGTTTCAGGGAGCTGACTATTCAAATAACTCATTATTCTTCACTGTACACATTGGAAAATGATGACTGAAGACATTGCGCTGAAATATGAAAAAACACTGAACTAGAAAAGAAAACATGTTGGAAATGCACCATTAAACTGTTTATTAACAGTATTTTTCAGTATTGCTTTTTATGAAGCGAAATGCAGTTGTTTGATATGACGTTTGACTGAATCCAGATTTACTGAGTTTATAACTACAGTTTATAAGCAGTTTCTCACTACACTTCTGGGTTTGAGTTTATGGAGCATTAGGAGTGCCAGCTGAAAATAATGTGAGTTTACTAGACATTGAGAACTGATTTGTTATGTTTAACCACATTGTCAAATTTGAATTAAGTCTATACATAAAATGTAGAAATATATTAGAAATATATTAACTTAATAAATCAAACAAAATGTAATTAAATAATCTCTTTCTCACAAATGGAAAATAAAATAATAAATGAATAAATCATTTTTATTTTTACAAACTCAAACCGTGAATTATCTATTTGTGTGTGAGTGATTGTAAACAATTTTCTCTTATTTTGTTGTATTTAACCACATTTTAAAGCATAAATTGAAATTTGTATTTGTATTTGTTTGTAAATGTTACATTAAAAAATAAAATATGTTTGAAATTGTTTGAAATGTGTCTAATATGAAAATAAATATTTATGTAAATGTAAAGTAAAATGTAATGTAAATTTTGATAAGAAGTTAATTTATTTTATTCTTATATCTAACTATAGTTTAAAATGGAGTGAATTAATTTAAATTAATAGAGTTGTTATTTAATCACATTTTAAAGCATACATTAAACTGTTTCTTAAATGTCTATTAATAAATAATTTCTAAATAAAACAAGAATTAAATAGTTTAAGATGCTAAGATGTGATTAAAAGATTTATTTATATTTTATTGCTATATTTAACTACATTTTAAAATGATGTCAAACCATTTTTAATATGTGTGTGTGTGTGTGTGTGAGTGTGTGTGTGCATGTTAATTCGTCAATTTGTCAAATTATGCTTGAATAATTAAATTGCTAATTTATTACTTTGTTACATGTTTAAGTGGCATTTCTAGTCTTCTCCACATGTATTCTGTCCTATATAAAATAATCATCATTTGCATGTCAGTGTGATACTTTTAATCATGTAAATCAAATTTCATGTTGAATTAATAGTCAAGGCAGCTCCAGAGAGATGTTTATATTGTACAGCCACTTTCAAAGGAAATACTCTATATAGAAACCCAGAAACGGAGTCCGTTACTGTACATGCGGTTGAAATGCCGTCCCCAGCCTGCTGCTGGAGCTATGCTAAACAGGTTTATCGGAAACCCTCCCACCGCTTCTCTAGAGTTTGTTGGATTTTCAAAAAAAAAGAAAAACCGTTCGCCCACTTTCAGATCTCCCCCAGTTTGCAGAGATTCCAGCTTCCGGCGAAAGTCAATTACATAACATCCGTGCTGTTTACAGATGACTCACGGTAGAGACAGAGAGCGTTTTGAGCTGTCGTCACTGCTTCACTTTATACATACGTGAGAAATCAGGATAATTAAGCATCCTGTTATGTTGCGACATCCTAAATATCAAGAAGGACTAGTATCGGAGCCTAAACAAGCGCTGTTCAACACAAACTCGCAGCGCTTTGGTTGGAGTGAGCTTGTCAGGGCTGAAGCGTCTTATGGCTGTGCTGGGTGACAGAATGAAACTCTTAAATGGCCTTTCAATCCACCAGGGGCTCTGTCTCTCCCCCGGCCGCAGCCTCCCCCCGACGTCACCCTGATGTATGAGTCTCCTCATCCTTCGTGGCAGCCAGGCAGTTAGTGATGGGACTCTGAGATACAGCCAATAGACACTGGTGCTGGATCTGGTCAGCCCAGGCATAAATCAAAATGAAAGCATTGAGGTTTGGGATTATTTACGCCTTTTTGAACGTATATGAGATGGGGACTATAAATTCTTGTTTTGCACAAGAGGTGGATAAAAGAGATTTTTTTGTGTGTGTGTGCGCTAATTTGTGATGTGTCAGCTTTTACACAATATGTAGGTTGATACTGACAAATGCAAACCATTGTGGTAATCTCCAAAAAAAATCATTTTTTTTTTCAGTAAAGATATCTGAAAAAAGTGCATTTTTAATTAATTGTTAATAGTGAATCAAATAATGAACAATTAATTGTGTGAAATGTATTTGGAGCATGTAAAATTATTTACATTTTTAAAAAAGTAATATTGTGAAATATAAATTTTTTTTTTTTTTTTAACAGTTTTCTGTTCTAATATGATGATTTCTGCTAAAAAAAGATTATTAATGTTGAAAATGGTTGTGATACTTTATGGTCAATTTTGTTTATTTTAATAGAAAGTTCATTAGAACAACATGGAATTTAAATAAATTTTTATATATATATATATATATATACTTTTGATAAATAAATTCATCCCTAAATATAGTTTAGTTATTAGTAAGCTTTTAATTGAATTTTTATTATATAATTAAATTATATTTATATAACATTTTATTTGTACAGCTGCAGTATATATGCACCAACCTTCTTAACTTTAAAGCATATGCAGTTGAGCTTGTTGTGATTGTGTTTGTTTTTCCTCACTGTAGGCCGTCAAAAATATTGATTAAGAAAAGTGTTATTTTTGCAGTGCAGCACTAGCAGCATGAAATGCATTAAAGCATGACAGTATTAGTCACAGTTAGTAGCTCGCTGCCACGTCTGACCCTCTGTTTTAAATCCCTAGGTTGAACTGATTCTCTGACGCAAATATATTCCTAAAGCGTTTTCTGTTTACTGCCAGCCTTCAAGCGCTTCTCTCACAGGTCAGCACATGGACATCAGAAGATCAGTTATACAAGCTGACATGATGGATGTGAAAGCCAGTAGAAACTGTGATTTGTTGGATCACCAATTTGTGACCTGCTGGTTGGGTTGAGGAAATGAATTGATTTTCAAATTAACTGTGATTTTCATTTGATCTGATTGAATTGTTCCTCAAAATGACAGTTACTGCAGTGAGTATTCCTACAATAAATCTATTATTATTATTATTATTAATGATAATTGTTATTATTATTGTTGTTTTTGTTTGATTTATTATTATTATTATAAATACTTACACTAATACTACTATGAATAATAATAAAACAATAACAGATAATTGTTATCATTGTAATTAGTAGTTATTTATTAGTTATTTTTTTATAAATAGTATTGATATTTAATATTGCTTTTTTTTTTTTTTAATCAGTTTTTATTTGTACATTTTCCGTTTTCATCATCACTAACCACTCAGCGCTGACAAACTACAACATTGCTTGCACATCTTCCGGTTCCCACAGTCAGCAGAAGTGAAAAAAAGTGTTTATCACGTTTGAAATCTGGATATATATTTTACAAAAACGCATGGATTCACTACAGGGGGTCTTTATTCACCCCCCGGAGCCATGTGAGAGACGTTTTATTACAAATGCTCGCCCTTTATTTCACATCTTATGAACTGTTTACAACACAATTTTTAATATAACTGGACGAATTTTCATTCTTGGGTGAACTAACGCTTTAAAAAAAAAACAAAAACACAAAATGGGTCACTGGCCACAAAACCAAGATTCTGCTATGGCCATTCCAGTCCTCTGACCTGAACCCTATAGAAAATGAGTGTGAACCGAAGAGAAGCAGCACCATCATGGAGCTGGGAATCTGAAGGGTCTGGAGTGATTCTGGATGAAGGAATGGTCTCTGATCTCTGATCAGGTGTTCTCTAACCTCATCAGGCATTATAGGAGAAAACTCCTATACTATTTTGGCAAATGGAGGTTTTAAAAAGTATTGAATAAAAGGGGACCATTAATTGTGTCCAATGTGTATGTGAGAAAAACGTAATGTTATTTCCCCCCATTTTAAATTCTCCAATGAAAGGTTAGATTTTTGAGATTTAAAAAAAAAAAACTGATCAAAAGGATTAACAATGCAGATTTATTTCCACAGCCATCTTTGATCATATTTACAAAAGGTACCAATAATTCCAACCACATGTGTATAATGCTACTACTTTGGGAGTTTTTTAGTCAAATGTTTGTTTCCTCCTCCAAGTAAAAGTTCAATTTATTTTCCTTTGGTTTTCTGAAGAAATTTGATGGCATTCAATCCATTACGGTCCACCTACGAAGTGATGAATCACAGGGTTCATCACTCAGAAGGAGTGTTTCAATGTATAGCCATGATTGAGGGGCTGTTCCTGCATCGTATTTAAAAGCGCAGTGCCTCGTGTATGCTGGCCAGATCCCCTGGGTTGTCCCATATAGGCTCATTCAATCCAGTGCACCAGTATCTCACATATGCCTTCACCTGTACTCACCCTGAGAGCTGTTTACCTCCATTCAGACATTAGTGATTCAGTGCACAGAGTGGCACTGGGCTTCAAGGTTGGACTGACCGGAGATTAGAGGGAACACGACCCCCCCATCACTGAGTGTCGGTGAGGCTGCAGGCCATTACAGGCAAATTTCAACCCTTCACCCCCGGCACTCATCAATGCCTCAAACGCTTCCACAGATGGTACACAAGGGCAGGGCCTCTGTGTCAGACTTCATCCAGCTTCAACCCACAGAGAGCCATTTCATTTGTGCTGACTGGAAATACATTTCAACACTCGATTCTTTACATTAGCTTACCTGTTTCACCTTTTTCAACTTTGAGAACGCCAAGTCTCTCTGCTGTTTGGTGGAGCAGTAGGTTTTTTCTCTCTTGATATTTGATCTGTTTTTCAGTTAAATTAGCTACTAACAGATTTATTTGCAAGGAAGTTAGACTTTAGTCCAGTCCCAAACTCACGGCATTGGTTGAGTCAATCTTACTGTGTCAGACTGCTCTGTAGATGTTTATTAATGACTTTTTAAAGTTCAGTTCCAAAATTTCCAGAAATTTGGATTTCTGTTTAAGAAGTCTTTATTATTCAAAAGGAAACAGTGGTAAAATAATTGGTAATAAATAATACTGTATACTATACTATAATTACTATAGAATGTTAATGGCAAATAGATATTTGGGATGGAGTATATATTTTTTGGTTTAGGTATATTTTGCTGCATCACTGATTGATCACTGTGAATGGTTATGCACGCTGTTGTTGATCTGATTCTTATCTGTCTGGAGCATCAGTTGTCAGGGCTTTGTTTAGCAGGTGGGTATGTCACTCGCAATCCAAGTGATCCAAAGAGATGCTGCTGATGACTTTAAAGCAGAGAATACCTGAGGAGATGAATGGAGACAGCGAGAGGCTAAGAATGAGCTGCTATGGCTGGGAACTGTGAAGTAAAGCCAGAGCAGCGCTCTGAGAGGCAGAGGTGCCTTTTGTATCTTTGCAGTTGATTTGCTTTGATAGGGAATTGAAACAGGAGCCTGTGCATGTGCAAAACAGTCATACCTGAAAGATTTTCACATGGAGATTGTTTCACAGAAAGATGAAGATGATATAAGGAGGTAATCAACCAGAGAAATGAAAACAGGTAAAGCTGGACACAATTTTCTCTCAACACTTCTCATAATCATATCAGCCATAATCACATGAGAGTGAGCGGAGAGAGAGAAACTAAGCCAGTTTCTATGCCCTGGTATAATCAGATTTACCCCATGGATGTATTTAATCAGGGCTCTTCAGGTAGTCATCTGAACAGATGTATTAGCCAAGACAGATCAGCGCCCACCTCAGGCTGATGATATCATTTCGCTTCAATATATTTTGTAATATGATAAAAGTTTTTTTGAGGTGAAGTGTGTAATTTCTTTGCCACTAGCAGGACCCCAAAAAAGAAGAAATACTATTTCAAAAAAGAAGAAATACTGAAGACAGGTTTCTTCCTTCCTTCCTTCCTTCCTTCTTCTTTCCTTTTATTAAATTATTTTTTATTTGTTCATTTACTTTATTTGTTTGTTTTCTTTTACATCTAACATTTAACAATTAACATTATTTGTTTTTTACTTTATTTATTTGTTTTCTTTAATATTTAACAATTAACATTGTTATTTGTTTTTTACATTTTTTATTTGTTTGTTTTCTTTAATATTTAACAATAAACATTGTTATTTGTTTTTACTTTGTTTTCTTTAATATTTAACAATTAACATTATTAGTTTTTTACTTTATTTGTTTCTTTTCTTTAACATTTAACAACAGGGCTTGAAAACGAAAAAAAAAAAATTCAATCGGTTCACTCCGAGCAGAATCATTATTTTAACGTTTCTGTTCTTGCCATCATCTGATATTATTACCGTTCCGAAACCGGTTTGGGTGGAAGAAATAATGGTTAATAACGTTATTTTAAAAAAAACTATATTATTTGCCTAATAATAGTAATAATATAATAATAAAGTATAGTGTTTTCTTTACTCAAAAAGAAAAGGAAAAAATAGAGATCTATATAACCCGCTGTGCTTAGTCACAGCCAATACAGCATCATCTTTTCTAGATTTTGGCCAAATGTAGGCTACTAAAAAAAAAAAAAAACTATCAATACTTTAAAGACATCAAAGTATTTTTTAGATATTTAAAAATGTTTGCTGCATTGTTTAAAAAAAACACTTAAGATTGTGTTTTGAGAGTAAAAAAACAAAAACAAAACTTACTGCACACAATTTATTAGCGCTATTACTTTCCAAAATAACGAAGGCTAAAATGCCTGTAGTCTAAAGCAAAATGTTTACAAACATTATAAAAACACTTATTAGTTACTCTCCAAATCAAATCCTCTAAAGTTTAGGCTATAAAAATGTCAAAAACAAATTAAGGTGAAGCTGATGTCTTCCTCTCTCATTCGGCACAAATCCAAATGTTTCCATGCATGTTCCCGATGTATCTGGATGCTAAAATATGATTTATTATATAGTGATTGTACTTTCATCGACATAAAACATCATCCTTCACATCGGCTTTATTTGCACAGTGAGCGGTCACGCTGAACGCAACACATGCTGTACAACGGAGCAGTGTAACTTTTTATTTGTTTTTTTTTTAACTCTATTTTGTTTTGATAATGAACAGGCTTCAATATAGCAAAATGATGATGTGTGCGTGTAAGGTGTCAGCGCGATGGTCAACACTGGTTGGTTTTACAAAGCTTTTGCAAAATAATTAAATCTAAGCTTCTGCAAAATAAAGAAAAGTACTCTCTGCTGTTTTGTTTTACTCTCCGAAAACTTTGGAACGTGTCACAATGAATTGTAATTTAGCACATTTTATCTTTTGTTTCGTTAATCTGTCAATATGATTTAAGTAAAATATATTTAGTGTATATGCCTATATTCCTTTTTGTGTAAGCCTATAGTTTGTCTGTTTTCTCCATTCACAGAAGCGCTGCAGGTGCATGTGATCTGTTGAATTCATCTTCAGATAAACTCTTAAGGGCGGTGCATTGCCATTGCGACTTGCCTATGATGAGTTCACAGCTGAACGGACATTTCACTCACTGGCTTCAGTGCCACATTTGCATATGCCGTACCACTGGATCTCGTGATTGGTTGACAACACATTTCAAATATTAAATGGAACGATAAAATAGCGTTATTAACCGGTTAATGGCCATTTCAAATTTTTGATTCAGTTCGGAAATAATTTTTTTTTATTTAGTTTCTGTGTCTGGTTTTGTTCCTGTCAAAATTTCATTCGTTTCAGGTTTTCGTTTTCAGTCCTTGAACCGGTACAGAGCCCTGTTTAACAATTAACATTGTTATTTGTTTTTTTTATAACAAATAAATACTTTATTTGTTTGTTTTCTTTAACATTGAACAATTAACATTATTTGTTTTTTTACTTTGTTTGTTTTCTTTAACATTGAACAATTAACATTGTTATTTGTTTTTTTACTTTGTTTTCTTTAACATTTAACAATTAGCATTGTTATTTGTTTTTTACTTTATAAATATGTATTATTTTATTTTTTTAAATTGTGCATCCTGTTTGACTACTTTGGTTTAGTTTTCTTTTTTTAGTTTGTTCACTTTGAAAATATTTGCATATAATATTTTGCATATCTTCTGCATAGAGCAATAAAACCTATCAATAGTTGTGTTAACATATTATCTGGAAAAGAAGTATTTAAATATATTGAAAAAAATATATATATTCACTTTACCATTAAGAAACAGCCTTATTTTACTCATAGAACACTTTCCTTTTGATTTAATTATTTTAGTTCAATTAAATCAGTCAATGAGAGTGTATTGAATACATAATGTTTGTATAGTGTTTTCTGGATGTTGTAAACTGATAAGATTTGATCAGATCACAAGAAAGAGATCCCGCCACAAATACTTAAGGAGAGAGCTGTACATTATTTCCACCTGATTATTAAGATTATAAATATTAATGATGCATATGAATATCAGCAAAGCTTCCGTGTAATTTCCTCTGTGTCATGTTTAGCCCTTTGTCAGCATACAGATGCAGGAATTTGCACATTTGAATTGCCTCTGTCAGCGCATCCTGTTTCCCTGAACATGTAAAAGTGCATTGTCAGAACTATGAAAACACTCCTCCGTAGAGGCCCTTACATTTCTGAGAGGATCCACACAAATCTGTAATGTCACAGAATCAGATGGATAAGTACATGATATGCTTTACTGTATCTGTTGTTCTATCTATCGTTCTATCGTATCATTGTATTGTTCTGTTTATATATATACTAGGGCTTTCAAATCGATAAATCACGATTAATCAATTTGACAGCCCTAATATTTATTTCTATTTATTTATTTATTTTCTTTAAAAAAAAATGTGCTTCCCTACGTAAAATTTTCCATCAGTGCTAGGGAATTCTCAAAGTTTTTGGTTGTAAATATGGTTACTAAGGTTGTTTTAGTGCATTGATACAGTAGGTGGTTGTACTCATAATTATTATTTGTATTGTACTAATGTTAACATGCTACAATATTTGAGTTCAAAAAAGGCCCATTGCTTGGTAAGGCTTATGCACAAAATATATTCTCGGCATTAAGCCGTCATCTCAGGGGAGCCACTGAATTTGTAATTGCATTCACAGGTGCTATATTTAGACCCATCACTGGTGAAATGATATTCAGGTGAATATCCTTGAATATTTAAATGTTCTAGACCACAATGTGCCACTGCTGTCTGCATATTACATAAGCTGTGTGTGATGCACTCATCTCTCATTCCCAGTCTCTCTCTCTCTCTCTCTCTCTCTCTCTCTCGCTCTCGCTCTCGCTCTCTTTCTCTCACTTAGTAAAAATATAAGTTTGGTCTTACTTTCATAATTCAGCTGTACCTCCACTTCTCAGAGTAGCACATATGGTCTGTCATTTTAGCCCTAAAATCAAAATGGACTTTTCTTGTTCAAAGAGTTCACACTAGCCCAGAAATTCACTCCAACCTTTGATTTCCAGATCCGAGGTAATGCATATCTGTCTTCTGAATCTGAAATGAGCTCCTTGACATCATAGAAGAAAAGTGTTATTTAAGTGTGCCCCGAAAAACCAGACAGATATAAGCACATGCTTTTATCAGCACTGGCTTGAAAGCCTTCCACATTATATAAGCAAATATGTAGAAGCTAAAAATCTGTTGGGATTGATTTTTAAAATCTGCTTTAGTCAGAGACGTGGCCCGGGGTACAGCATGTGCTGCTTGTGCGGGTGATATGAGTTCAAATCCGGCTCGTGTCAGTTCCCGATCCTGAGTTAGACCAGCAACAGGTGACTGAATCTCTGTTGTTCTGTTCAATTAGTTGCTTGCTAATAATTTTCTTAAATTGGATGAGTTTTAGCTGGCCATATATATATATATGTATGTGTGTGTGTGTTTGTGTGAGTGTGTGTGATTCTGAATGTTTCTGATTTTCTCAGCAGCATTTCATAATTTATGTCTCCTTGGTTACAAGCTAACTGTTATTATTGATCATTAACCTCATCTGATGACCCGTACTTTACATCTGTACTTGCGCTGTGAAAGAAAATCAAATCTCGTTATTAATTACCCACCTGATTAATCTTAAATTGTTCTTTGAATCGCCAGAATTAATAAGAATGCTAAATTAAATAAAACTGCCCTCATTTGTCATTTTTCACAGAAAC
Organism: Carassius carassius; assembly: GCF_963082965.1. Classification (NCBI taxonomy): domain Eukaryota; kingdom Metazoa; phylum Chordata; class Actinopteri; order Cypriniformes; family Cyprinidae; genus Carassius; species Carassius carassius. The sequence continues at coordinate 10,185,866 of NC_081804.1, read as the reverse complement.
GTGAAATGATTTTTTTGATTTAGTCATCTTCATATTTTAATGGTTCACATGCTCAAGTATTTTCCCCTTGGCATTGAATAATAAATGTCTGTTTCACCTGATTATTGGTCATTGCATTGGCATGATGGAAAGGTCATTAAAGGGATAGTTGACACAGAAATGTAAATTCTGTCGTTAATTAATTAATTACTCAATTGTTGAAAAAAGTTGTAATTTTTGTATTCTTTGTGCACAAAAAGTATTCTCGTAGCTTCATAACATTACTTTTGACCCACTGATGTCACTATTTTATCGATGTCCTCACTTCCTTTCTGGTCCGTGAATGTGGTAGTTATGTTGCTGTCTGTGCAGGGTCAGAAAGCTCTTGGATTTCATCGGAAATATCTTAATTTGTGTTCTGAAGATGAACAAAGGTCTTATGGTTTTGGAATGACATGAGGATGAGTGATTAATGAGAGAATTTTCATTTTTGGGTGAACAATCCCTTTAAAGCCAATCTGCAAAAGCAAACGTCAGTGATGGACTTTTTCCTCTCACTGGGAAGTTCACAAACTCAAAGCTGGATGGATTTTCTTCCAGACTAAGATTTTTGTGAAATCAGAGATGATTTGGTTAAGAGCTCAAGGGACTGGATTAGGATATCATTGCGAAGTATGCGTCTTGCAAATCCCACCTGATTTCTTAAGAATGTTCGATTGCCCTCAGAAGACTAAATTAATGCATTAATTATGCACCCAATTTACATAAACAGTCAATATGGAACTTGGAAATAACACTTTGCGAGTTTTCAGAGTTAGCCTACTGTATTGTCTATAGTTTTTTTTTTTTTTGTTTGTTTTTTAACTGACTGTTTGCTCTTATTTGGTTTAAAATGCTGTTCCAGAAAGTACCATAGTGCTACCAGTTTAATTTATCCCTGTGATGCAAAGCTGAATTTTCAGCATGAATTTACTCCAGTCTTCAGTGTCACATGATCCTTCAGAGATCTTTTTAATATGCTGATCTGGCTACAAGAAAAAAAAATTGTATTATTGATGTTGAAAACAGTTGTGTTGTTTAATTGTTGCGGGAAGTAATTAATGGAATAAAAACATGGATTTGTTTTTGGGTTGTTGTTTTTTAATCTGAAATATTTTGTAAAGTTATAAACACTGGCACTACTCATAAATGATTATGATAGTCTTAAAGGGATAGTTCACCCAAATATTAAAATTATGTCATTAAAAACTCACCCTCATGTTGTTCCAAACCTGTAAGACCTCCGTTCATCTTTGGAACACAGTTTAAGATATTTTAGATTTAGTCCGAGAGCTCTCAGTCCCTCCATTGAAGCTGTGTGTACGGTATACTGTCCATGTCCAGAAATGTAAGAAAAACATCATCAAAGTAGTCCATGTGACATCAGAGGGTCAGTTAAAAATTTTTGAAGCATCGAAAATACATTTTGGTCCAAAAATAACAAAAATTATGACTTTATTCAGCATTGTCTTCTTTTCCGGGTCTGTTGTGAGTGCGACTGCTGTGACTGTTGACGTATGACGCTGCTGATGTGTTTTTACCGGTGCGCCCAATAACAAAGAAAACACATCAGCAGCGCCACTGCAGTCTTGTGAACGCGCTCATATAATTTTTATATTTGGGTGAACTAACTAACCCTTTAAGGTTATTTGCTTTTACCATGTGAATCTATTGTATCATATCTTAGCATCATACTATGACAGTATGTTTCTGTAAGGCTGTATTTTGCTTAGTCTTGTGAATAGCTTAAATATTCTAACAGGCATGTGTTTTTTTTTTCTGCAGGCACAACGAGACAGCCCAAAGAGGGGGAGGTCCCAGGTGTGGACTACAACTTTGTGAGCATTGAGCGGTTTATGGAATTAGAGAAAAGTGGGGCTTTGTTAGAAAGTGGAACATACGAAGGTAAGCGAAATACACTGTTAAACCTCCTGCATCTCAATAAATGATTACCTCTCGAAGTAAAGCTTCACCCACCTGTTACACCACTGAGGCCCGGAATATACATTTCCTTCAATTTGCTTTATTTTACTGCAAGAGGGAGCACGTATTTCTTTGACATTGAGCAGAGGTATTCAGAACTAGTGCAGTTTGGTCTCTTGAGAGGCGACACTGAGGTGTGTGAACTACTTTCTGACACAGGTTGCTTTTCTCTTCATGAGGCGAGGAAGATCCTTCCCATGACTCTGTGTGGCACAGCTTCAGTGACAAACACATTGAGAATAACTTTATATTTACTCTAAAACAGCAGAGAACGTGATTTTTGACGTTCTTATATTCTCCATGTCAGTGAAGAAAAGTTGAGTTTTATAGTTTCGATAAAGTACATTTAATGGGAATCATATCAATTATCAGTGAATATTAGAGTGATTTTCCCCTTATTCTTAAATCAGCTTCGCAGTCGTCTAATAGTCATTTGAAATTAATCTTAATTTAATAACACTTTTCAATGTAATCTTCAGCAAGATCCAAAATTAATATTCAATATCCATAATAATATACATTGAAGTGAAGCTTTAATTCACTTGTAGCGCTTTTTTCATTTATTTAAAATCTATTTTTAACATCAGTAATTTTTTATATCAGTTTTTTAATGGCCATAATTGTATTATCACTGTATCCCTAATACTGAATGAAATCAAAATAATTGCCACATTAGTTATCAGCTTTGAGATCACGTTTATGCTAGTGTCCTGTGTTTCTGTTAAACAAATAAATGCAGTTTTTTTTAACTTTCTATTCATCAAAGATTGCTAGATAATTTAGTTTCTTCTCAAATATTAATTGTTTTTAACATTACTGATAAGAAGAAATCTTTCTTGAGCAGGAAATCAGCATTTTAGAATGATTTCTGAAGGATCATGTGACACTGAAGACTGGAGGAATGATGCTGAAAATTCAGCTTTTCCATCACAGGAATGAAAAAAAATATGAAAATGGAAAAATATAATTATTTCATAATAAACGCAGCCTTGATGAGGAAAGAAGAAAAACTGTGTATGCATTTTGTCCAATTAAATGCTTCCCTGAATGTACCATCTGTCTCTGACTAACGATAGCTAGCAAACGAATCAGGGATCACATCAACACAGTAAAAACAGCTGTTTTTAATTGAATGGGATATGTAAATAGAAATCAGCACAATATATAGGTATTCTGGGACACAGGCTGTAATTTAACCGAATCTATGAGCCTCACCTCTTCTGTTTCCATCCCCATAGACCTGCAAATGAATTCCTGGAGCCTGTGCTGTAACCACACAGGAGCTCAGTTTTTAATCATTAAACAGATTTCCCTGGATACACATGATTTCTTTTCAATCTTGAATGAAACGATTGAGTCGCCGGTGAACGAGGAAACATCACACGGAAAAAATTAACTCCAGCAAAGTCATTGAAAACATGATTGAAAAGTTACTTCAAGTCAGACTTCACCTTTTTGCGTGCCAAGTAGCTATGAAAGCATAAGTCCCACAAATGTGTTTTCTGTTGTTTTTAGATAACTTCTATGGCACGCCAAAGCCTCCTGCCGAACCCACGCCGATGCTGTTTAATGTGACGGACCAACTCTTGCCCGGTGGCCGACCCAGTGCAGAGGGAAAAAGGAAGAGAAATAAGTCCGTCAGCAACATGGAGAAGGACAGCATTGAGCCGCCAGAAGAGGAGGAAGAAGAGAGCCCCGTCATCAATGGCAACGGCATCGCCATCACACCAGGTTAAGACCTCCCACTGTTACTGAGATGGTTTAAACTGACCCAACGGAGTCAATTATGACTGTGGGCTACACGGCCTCTACGACTCGTTTCTAATGAAAGACGTTTCAGACCAGAGGATGATGCTTTATTTAAACTTTTCAGTTGTTACATAACTCCAAGATGAGGTTTTGGATCATACTGAGCCGATGAGGCTCTTGTTAGAAAGGCTGTTGATATTAGTTAGAAATAATCAAGGCATTTTTCCTAATACAAAACATTTATATTTATTCATTTAATCTACTAGTGTAACAGAATAATATGGAACAGCTTAATACTGTTAATTCAATCATTTTAATATATGTTTTAATATAAAATGGCACACAGAGATTTCATCGAACATTTCAGAAGTTCTGTGATGTTTCTCCAAATGACATTTGAAGGACTTCAACAATCAGTTTCTCCTCGTCTGTGTTCCATTGTGAAAAAGTGGTACACTGTAGCATTCTCTTTAGAAGAGTCCTTATTAAGGAAATCATATCTCCAAAAGAATATTAAATACTGAATGTAATGTTTTTGGACGCTTAATTGCTGGTTAACTGCAATGATTTGAGAATTTATTATAGTTTAAATGTATATTAAATTCAGTTGTATGAACTTTATTTTTTATTTTTTTTGATCCACTTGAGTATGGCTTAAGTACATATTCATATGCAATTTCATAATTACTTTAATTGTCTTTGAAATATGGTTAAAGTGTATTGGTGAATGTATTGACGAGCATTTATGGTAAACTAAAATATGCTTTATTATGATTTCCTTTGAAACCTGTATGTCATATATATATATATATATATATGTGTGTGTGTGTGTGTGTGTAACATTTGTAATGATTAATTTGCAAATTTATTACATATATGTACATGGTTTAGTACATAGTTTAGTATTTAGTACATATAGCCATGGCCAAAAATTTTGAGAATGAGACAAATATGAATTTTCTAAAGTTCTTGCTGCTTCAGTGTTCAGTAGATATTTTTGTCAGATGCTCTACTGTTGACACGACAAAGGACTGATGGTAGTGCTCACAATTTCTTCTCTGCACAAGCTTTTTTCCGTATGCCCCAAACAATCAGAAAGCAGATTAAGCTGTCCTCAGCAGTCCAATCCCTGTAACGTTTGCAGAATGTCAGTTTGTCCCTGATGTTTTTTTTTTTTGGAGAGAAGTGCCTTTTGCAGGATTTGATAAAAATTTGTAGCCTTTTTGGATGCAGTCTAAAAACATTTTTACATTTTAATTTAATAAATGTAGAGGAGTAAAAAAAAAACAACTAATTAATCATGTGATAAAAAGAGTTCATTTTGACAATCCTAGTCACTACTTGTTTGTTTTATGGACCTGTATCTCTTTGTCCAATCCTTTATAACACTCTACTGTCAAATAATTCTCTCAGTCAGAAGGTCATGCTCGACACTTATTTATTTTGTTTTCCCACACAGAATCTAGTGAACATGAGGACAAGAGTACTGATGCTTCGGGAGACGTGCCCATCCAGCCATGCCCACCCGAGACCCCCACCCTCACCACCACAGATGCCCCTGAGGAGGAAGGAGACGCCCCCAAGTCCCCACAAGACTCCCAGGAGAATGACGAACTGGGCCCTTTGCCAGATAACTGGGAGATGGCCTACACTGAGAAAGGAGAAGTTTACTTCATAGAGTGAGTGAAGTGCACTTTAAAGCACACTTCATAATAAAAGAGGTGTGAACATATGGAGCGCTACCTGTTGCAGTGTCTTCTTTTACATATCGTTACAGACGGCTGAATTATTTATGCATGCTGTATTGAGCTCACTCAGTTCATTACAGTTCAGTTTATTGCATTTTGCATTTCAGAACTTCAGCATATGGTAGGGATGGAAAAGTAGAGTCATTAAAATTATATATATATATTTTTTATAATTTTGAAGATATTCAAAGTTTAAGTTCTTTAAACTGATTAATTAATTTGTATTAATGTAAAATTACTTAATATAAATTTATAAAATATAAAGACATTTATATGAATAATTTGATTAATATGCAAATATTAATTGTAAATTCATATTTTCATATATTTTTCAATATTTCAATCAAAGGCAATTGTAAAAAATGGTATCTGTTCATATTATTTAATGCACCTGAGTTCATTTGAACTAAACTAACATTAACAAAGATTAATAAAAACTAATGAATAATAAATGTTTTGCTCATTGTTAATGTTAGTAAATATGTTATGTTAACTAATGGGACCTTATTGTAAAGTGTTACTAAATGTTTAATGCTAGAAGGACAAATTTTAACTCATAAAATCTGCACGTGGACTTTAATGAACATTTTAGTGATGAACTGACACATTGGATTTAGCTGAGCTATGAATCATGATGAAGAATGAATGAATCGGTATAAAAATGATTCTTAGGAGCAAGAGATGTTCCTCTCCCTACCGTCTGTCCCGAGGGACTTGTTAAAAGTATTGATTGTCATTGTGTTAACTGGCGAAAACCCCTTCTACTGTGACTGAGGCCTTCTGGGATATCTAGTCTAGAATGTTTTACATTTCAAAGCTTGAAGCTTGTGCCAACATTTGCCTGACATAACACACATAAAAACATTTTTGATTTGTTTCATGGTAGCTAAACTGTATTATACATACTGTTAATTGTTGCAATATTTGTTTTTTTTCAGTCACAATACCAAAACAACGTCATGGCTTGACCCTCGACTAGCAAAGAAAGCCAAGCCCCCAGAGGAGTGTGAGGAAGATGGTGAGTGTTTGAGTGTGTTAACACGTGTGTGAGTGTGTTGCTCTCTTTTATTGTTGGAGACTTTGGAAGTCGTGAGCTCTACTTGTGTCCTCCCTCTGAAAGATTGGAACGTGAAATCTGAGGGGGAGGTTTTCATCTTGTGGGTTTGTTTGTGATGTCAGAACACGATCAGATTGTGCTCTGGTTTCATGGAACATACAGAGTAACAAACTTTTGACTCATGTTTGCATGCTATATTTATGAATGACAGGTTTTTTTCAGCATTGCTGTATAAGTTTATTTGTTTATTCATTCATTTGTACATTTTTTTTGTTTATTCAACCATCTTTCCAACTATCCATAAAGTCACCAATCTATATAGCCATTCATTTGTTTGTTCATCCATTTGTCTGTTAAGCATCTATCCTCCATTAATTTGTTGCTTGTTCAATCATTTGTTCAGTTGTTCAGTCAATTCATCCACCCATTCATCTATTTATCTATCCCACCATACATATATGCATTGCATTTAATTTCATTTCATTTCTAATCATCCATTAAGCCATTGGTCCTTTATTCATTAATTTGTGTGTTCATTCATTCATCCATCCATCCATTCTTCCATCCTCTATTCATTTGTTTGTTAGTTAATTCCCTATTCATTTGTTGTTCATTCATTCACCCATCCTTTAAGTACAGGTGGATCTCAGTAAATTAGAATGTTGTGGAAAAGTTAATTTATTTCAGTAATTAGACTCAAATTGTGAAACTTGTGTATTAAATAAATTCAATGCACACAGACTAAAGTAGTTTAAGTCCTTTTTCTTTTAATTGTGATGATTTTGGCTCACATTAAACAAAAAGCCAGCAATTCACTATCTCAACAAATTAGAATACTTTATAAGACCAATAAAACAAAATAGTGAATTGTTGGCCTTCTGTGAAGTATGTTCATTTACTGTGCATGTAATCAATACTTGGTTGGGGCTCCTTTTGCTTTAATTACTGCCTCAATTCAGCGTGGCATGGAGGTGATCAGTTAGTGACACTGCTGAAGTGATATGGAAGCCCAGGTTTCTTTGACAGCGGCCTTCAGCTCATATGCATTTTTTGGTCTCTTGTTTCTCATTTTCCTCTTGACAATAGCCCATAGATTCTCCATTAGGTTCAGGTCTGGTGAGTTAGCTGGCCAGTCAAGCACACCAACACCATGGTCATTTAACCAACTTTTGGTGCTTTTGGCAGTGTGGGCAGAAGCCAAATTCTGCTGGAAAATGAAATCAGCATTTTCAAAAGCTGGTTAGCAGAAGGAAGCATGAAGTGCTCCAAAATGTCTTGGTAAACGGGTGCAATGACATTGGTTTTAGAAAAACACAATGGACAAACACCAGCAGATGACATTGCACCCCAAAACATCACAGACTGTGGAAACTTAACACTGGACTTCAAGCAACTTGGGCGATGAGCTTCTCCACCCTTCCTCCAAACTCTAGGACCTTGGTTTCCATCTGAAATACAAAACTTGCTCTCATCTGAAAAGAGGACTTTGGACCACTGGGCAACAATCCAGTTCTTCTTCTTCTCCTTAGCCCAGCTAAGACGCCTCTGATGTTGTCTGTGATTAAGGAGTGGCTTGTCACGTCTGTGTGTGGTGGCTCTTGATGCCTTGACCCCAGCTTCAGTCCATTCCTTGTGAAGTTCACTCAAATTCTTCAATCGATTTTGCTTGACAATCCTCATAAGGCTGCGGGTTTCTCGGTTGGTTGTGCATCTTTTTCTTCCACACTTTTTCTTTCCACTCAACTTTCTGTTAACATGCTTGGATACAGCACTCTGTGAACAGCCAGCTTCTTTGGCAATGAATGTTTGTGGCTTAACCTCCTAGTGAAGGGTGTCAATGATTGTCTTCTGGACAACTGTCAGATCAACAGTCTTCCCCCTGATTGTGTATCAGAGTGAACCAGCCTGAGAGACCATTTTGAAGGCACGGGAAACCTTTCCAGGTGTTTTAAATTGATTAGTTGATTGGCATGTCACCATATTCTTATTTGTTGAGATTGTTGAGTGAATTGGTGGGTTTTTGTTAAATGTGAACAAAAATTATCACAATAAAAAAGAACCGAAGAATTAAACTACTTTAGTCTGTGTTTTGAACACATTGAATTTAATACATAAGTTTCACAATTTGAGTTGAATTTACTTTTCCACAACATTCTAATTAAATGATTCACCTGTATATCCTCAATTCATTTGTTTTCTTGTTCATTTGTTTGTACGATCAGAAATGTATTAATTAATTCATTAATTCATTCATCTATAAAGGAGACATTCATCCTCCATTCCAGTCATTCATTTATTTGTTCAGACTTTCCCCATTGAGTTGGTTGGTTTGTTCATTCATTCATCCATTAAGCATCTGTCCTCTATTCATTAATTTGTTTGCATATTGATTCGCTTTTTTATTCATTTGTTTGTTCATCCATCCATCCATCCTCTCTTTGTTCATTCATTACCAATCCTTTAAGAATCTAATTCATTTATTCATCCTCCTTTTCATTCTTTAATTTGTTCTTTCATCCATCCATGCTTCCATAAAGCCATCTATCCATTCTTTCAGCCATTCATTTGTACATTTTTTATTTCTTCATTCACACTTTTAAAATTACCTATGCTCTAAAAATGGAGCACAAGTCAGCATGATATATTCATTAGAATGTTTAAAACATGTATTTTTTATGTTTTCTTCTCAGCTGGGCTATTGAACTCAGCTTGGCTCTATGTACCCAAGTCTACCATTTTTTAAACCCTCTGTTGAATTAAAATGCAATTTAATGGGGCCAGAGAAATCAATATCTCTTTCCACAGGCCTTTAAATGCCTCTCTGTGACATGACTACTAATATCCCTCTCCATAATTCAGCTTAGATCTATTTTTTGGGCAAGTCTGTGAACCAATGTAAGTTCATACGCGTAATCATGATTGATTTCCGTCGTGTTCAATAATAACTGCTGCAAAGAAATCACTCTGTGTATTGCAAATTTGATCCACGTCTATTTTCAAAGTTCAGACATGTACATGATTCAGAATTGAATTCAAATGTCTGTTAGCTTTTGATCCTCATGGGGCGCCACAGTTTCATCATAAGTTCCCATCGAAGGTTAGATAAAAGATGATCTGTCGGTGTCTACTTAATTTTGCCTTCAAAATCGATGTAACTCACAACTCTTTGTGTAATTTCAGAGGCGTGCCTGTTTAATTTAGCAACAATGGAATAATTTTTCCATTGTTCTCATGCTCCAGAATTTACTCTGCGCTTGCTAATTAATCAGCCCTGCTTCTGGGTTTTGACAGCATAAATTTTACAGGATTTTTTAAAGATGTATCCGGCACACATGTTCATGCTTATATTTACACTTGTGCATTCAATGCACTCAAATATACATAAGCCAGTCAGTGAATGAAAGAGCCTGAAAAAGAGACTTCTCCCATAGTTGCCATGGCAACTGCCGATGGAGGACCATTGATTTAAGGAGGACTGAGAAAGATATTTAAGGTGGTCTGGGTTAGATCATTGTCTTAAAACCATGAAAGGTCCAAAAGATCCCCCCAAAAAACATTTAGTATTTTCTTGAAAAATATATGTTTTTTTTCCAAATATGATACATGATCTGTTAAGAATAATAGTGTTGTATTTATATAAGAATTAACATTTATATAGGTATTATGGTACATTATCTGTTAAGAATTATTGTGTTATATTTATATAAACATTTTATAAATGATATAAAAATTATTATACAAATATTGTGGGAATGAGTGGGTAATATATTTGAAATTATTATTTATAATATATTAATTATTAAAAAACAATATATTTTCATATATGATCTATTAGGAATTATTGATGCTAATAATATTTGCTACATTTATAAATTAATATTTTGTACGTTCTTGTGGGGTTACAATATGGTGGGAACACTGACTAGGTAATCATTTTGAACATTTTGAATCTTATGTTATTTATAACTTATTAATTAAAACAAATTATTTTCTAATTGTGGTACATTATAATATAATAATGTTTAATGTTAAAATATTTGTGAAATTCTTAACATTTTTAAAGGGGTTTTGCAGTTTTGCTGGAACATTAAGTAGGTTATATATTTAAACATTTAAAAAAAAATTATTATTATTAAAACAGATGCTTTAGAGCATGACACCATAGCCTGTTGTCCATATTCTTTGTATTTATAAATAATTTCCTATATAATTGTTGCCCTTCCATGAATGTTGAGTATGTGTTCATAAAAATAATTTTTTTTTAGTTGGTTTAAAACATGTTGTTTTCCACCTTCCTGTAAGTTACAAATATACATTATGAAGAGAAGTAAAAAATATGACCTATTGTAAGTTAGATTAAATATTTAACATTTACCTCCAATTTCTTCCATACCAAGATATGATCTTTAAAAGAAAACTATAAATCCAGCCATGCTTATGTCATACTTCTCACATTTTTCTGTTAAGAAAGTGTCGCCATCTGGTGTGTTACTCGTCTTTTTCTCTGAGTTTAAGTGGTGTATGTGACACATATAAGAGGCTCGTCCTGTATCCACTTGGATGACAGCCTAGGAAAAGTCAATTGTTAATGTAAACCCTAAATATGAGACTGGTTTCTGATTGTGAGAAGGGTCAAGCAGTAGCGGATGCGGTGTAGCCGGTTGGTGTGTGTGTAGGAGGGAATTGATTGCTGTAACCCTCCTAGGGAGGTGCGAGAACCTCGTTGGTCGTCACACCTGCTCCTGCCTCCTCCGGCCCAGCGTTCTGTTCAGCGCAGCATCCATTCACTCAACTAATGAATATCTGAACACAGCATGGCTTCTTTTTAAACAGCATGAGTAAAAAAACAGCTTGTCTGTAGAGCATCTTTATGTCTGTCAATGCAGAGGCTGCAGCATAACTTGTGTTTGTTTGTTTACTTGATTGCAGGTTTGTTTACTTGTTTAATGCTTTTTAAAAAAAATGTAGCAGTGTTTGTCCATGAAAAATCTCCACTGGGATGCCACGGTATTCTCAGTGGTTGCCAGGGCATTGTTTGGTGGTTGCTAGGATGTTCTGAGTAGTTGCCAGGGCATTACTAGAAGATAGACCCTTTTCACAATGACGTCCGCTAACTTCAGCTTTTCTGTAAAGCAGTGTATCTGTACTTATAGCTTTACACTGAAAACTTCTTGGGAAAACGTGGGGAAAAGTTGAAATATAAAGGTGTCCATTATGGGTAAATACAAATAAAATTAATGTACTGTACTTACAGTCGGGTTCTTTTGCGAATGACATTCTACATCTGCTTTAGAGGGTTGGGAGGCTGGCTTGCAGCAAATGTAGCAATATTATAGATTTGCTTTCAGATTTGTATAACGATTACGTATCCACACAAAATATATATTTAAAACCGTTTCACTTGTTATTTCGGTTTATGTCATTCCCTGGTTAATTTATTTGATTTATTTCAGTTGTTGCTGTTATGATTGGAATAGTGAGTGCACTGTGTAAATTCTCTGTTTACTGTATATGTAATTGCAAGCTAGTTGTTCTGCAATAAAAAAGACAATTGTCGTGATTTTTTTAAAATAATTTTTTTACTATGGGAAAAATTAAATGGAGTCATATTTTTAATCTGTAGTCTGAAAAGAAACCCAATATTATCCAGTTCAAGAATAAAATGGCTTTATATTAAAACAATGCAAGAAGGACAGCTGTCAAGCCATAGTGCTAAAGAACTGGACCTCTAGATTTTCTTTAATTCATCGGTTTAATTTGACTACCACATACCCTCTTCTTCTTTCCTTATAGGCTATATGCAATTTTATCATAAAAACAGCTGACATGCATTTAATAGACTATTTACAAAAATGCTCACAAATCTGTTTTTAAAGGGGGTCGTATGATGCAATATCAAGTTTTCCTTCCTCTTTGGAGTGTTACAAGTTGTTTGTGAATAGATAAGATCCCTAAAGTTGCAAAGACTACAGTCTCAAACCCAAAAAGCTATTCTTTATAAAAGTTAAGACTGTCCTCCTAAAACGCCTCATTTAAACATGCCCCCACATTTCTATGCCATTGTGTGGGAAGATTTGCGTGACGCCGCCCAGATATTCATGAAAAGAAAAAAGGCGTAATTTTTTTTTCTCGCTGTAGAAATGTTGCTGCCGCCATCATGTCGTGGAAATGCTGTGTTTCATTGTGAAAGCCAAAATACTTTATTTGCCCTTCCAAAAGAGGACACAACTAGAAATCAGTGGTTAAGTTGTATCTACAACACTTTTCCAAAACAGTTCAACCCAAATATACAGATGTGGTCAGCGCATTTTATGGAGGATGAGGACTATTTCCTGGGAGAGTAGCCTACAATGCCGTCAAAGGTTATTTCTATAAAGTGAGGCAATTCCAACTATGCAAGGACAGTCTGGTGCTTCTGACTCACAGTCTGTCAGTACGTTTTCATATTTAAAAATTTTTCCACTGACAAATCAAACACTAGTTTTGAGCAGTTTAGAGTAGCGCTTGTTGTTTGTCATTTTCTCCGATCACAAATGCAGACATGGTTTTATGTTAACATGGCGTGATACGCACACGTAAAAAGACAGTATAAGTCATTATAATCCATTATGTTCCCACTGGATGCAACAAATGCCTCATTTATATTGGGTTTTGTTGTTTGTATCACGTCGTGCTGGGACACGGCATCACAGTATGGTAAAGGGCGTCACAATGAGGTATTTGGCCAATCACAACCCACTGGATAGCTGGCCAATCAGCGTACACCTCGCTTTTTCAGAACGATGAGCTTTGTAAAAATGTACATGTTTCAGAAATGCGGGGCATAGAGGAGGAGCCATAATGTACTTTTTTTTTATACCTTAAACCGCATAAACACATTGCATTACATTATTTATGAATTATATTGTGTCATGTTTATTAAAATAAAGGGGAAAAATAAACCTTGTTTTATTGATAAGGCAATTTAAATAGTACAGGCTTGTTGAGCAGAACATAAATTACTGAATGTAAAGGTTTTCTAATACCACATCTAAAATGTTTGTTTATTTGACAGATATATCTAACAAATGTCATCTGCAATAAAGACAGCAAACACTGCGCAAGAGTCGCATGAATTAGAAAGTATGACTGCTCTGTTTTCAACTCCTCCCTCGACCTCAAGCACCAAATCTTGCCGAACATTATTCTGTTAGTTCGTTTGAAATGCCTCTCCTTGAATGAGGATGAGAGTAGACAGCTGCAGTCATCCTATAATTGTATTTGTGGCAGATGTATTTGTGTCTGGGTGAAATCCATGCTGATAGAAATAGTGTTTTACTTGGTTGCTAGGTTGCTAGGGAGTTCTGAGTGGTTGCTAGGGCATTACTAGTAGAGTGCTAGGTGTTCTTCTGAGTGGGTGCTAGGGCATTGTTTGGGGTTTGCTTGGGAGTTCTGAGTGGTTGCTAGGGCATTGTTTGGGATTTGCTTGGGAGTTCTGAGTGGTAGCTAAGGTATTGTTTGGGATTTGCTTGGGAGTTCTCAGTGGTTGCTAGGGCATTACAAGGAGAGTGCTAGGTGTTCTTACTTCTGATGGGTTGCTAGGGCATTGTTTGGGTGTTGCTAGGTAACTCTGAGTGGTTGCTAGGACATTGTTTGGGGTTTGGTTGGATATTGCTGGTTTGTTGGTTATTCTGAATGGTTGTAAGGTCATTTTAGGTCATTGCTTCGGTGTTCTGTGTGGCCGTTAGGACATTCTATGAATTTGCACTTCTAAGAAGATTGCTTAATCTGCATGTTTATTCACACATGCATAGATGACTTCATCTGCACGTATGCGTTTAGAAGAATGCGGGCAAAAACTACAGCATCTCCCACTGGCGATGATTTTGATAATTAGTGCGTGAGTTTGCTCATGTAGCCAATTTCTTCTTGATGTTTCAATAATGTCAAATTTGGCTGAAAAACAGGACAAACAGGAAAAAGCATTTTGAATGATGCGTGTGATGACAGCCCTTTGTTGTCATGGTGATTTCGCCAGACCTTTAATTTGTTTTGTGTCTCTCAAGCGGATAGAATTGCATGAAAGTATGTTGGCTGTAACCTTCGGGCTGCCAGACCTCTCCTCACTTACCGCTGTGTGTCCTAATTAAGCTTTGTTTTACACACTGACTGCCAGCTTGAACGGCCGGCTGGATTGTTTGGGATACGGAATCCAAATTCTGGCGCACACAGGGAATGTTTTTTTAAAAGACGTCTAGACTGATTTGTGCCGTGTATTATCATATACTGCAGGCATCCCTGGGGTTATTGATTTACTGGACTGGGCTTCAGTATAATGAAAACAGCGAGGAATGTTTTCATGACATGCATGCTTCGTGCCGTGCATTAAATAGCACATTTTAAGCTTGCTGCTTCTGAAGGTTTCATCCAATCAGGTTCACCTTTCAACTGCTGTCATAATTATTTATAAATATGATATTATGGTAATACTTCACTTGAAGCCTGATTAAATTATGCAATATCTAGGCAAGGAAAATTTATTCATATAGCACATTTAATAAATAATGTTAATTCCAATAGCCTTACATAGGCATGATTTAAAAATAGTGTAAAATAATGTAATATCACATGCTTATTTAAATTGGACTTAGAAAATTAAAGAACAAAAAATAAAACATATAATATAGAAATATCCAATAAAAATATGAAGGAAAATTTTATATATATAGTAATATAATTATATATTGTTGTTCTTGTTGCATGTATACACTTCATATCTATCTCTCTCTCTCTCTCTCTCTCTCTCTCTCTCTCTGTCTCTCTCTCTCTCTATATATATATATGTATATATATCATTGTCATTTTAGCATTATTTCTATGCTGTTATAGTATTAATATTTTGAAATATTATTTTTGTATTTTATGTTTTAATTGTTGCTGTTTTAATTTGAATCATAGATTGTTTTAATAATTTGGTTATTGGCTTTTGTCATGTTATCATCTGTTTGTCATCTGTTTTATGTTTTATTTTTTATTTTTATATTTTCTATAGTAATAAAATAATTTAATATTTCTATCTAGTGTGCCTTTATTTTTTATAACAAATTTTAGTTTTATTTACAGTAGTACATTTTCATAATAGTAATGTTTCGACTTAACGGCGACATTTCTCATTTTATTTTATTTTATTTTATTTCAGCTTCAGTTCCATTGCTTTCAATTCCATTCAATTCGTAAAAATATTTTTTGTATTATTTATATATATATATATATATATATATATATATATATATGTGTGTGTGTGTGTGTGTGCGCATTTAATATTTTAATTAATTAATATTTAGTGTTTGATATTTTACATGTATGTAGTGTATGTATACTTCATTAGTCATGTTTTATATATGTGTGAATTGTTATTGTTTCTCTAAAACAATTAAAATGTGTGCATGTTTATGTATATATATACACACATTTTAACTGTAATTATTTTAAAACAAAACTATGGAAGGAAACAGGAAATACAACCCAGACTACATTAAATACACGTGCATTTCATATTCAACGGGGATAAACAACGTTTGCAACGAGGTGCCGACCATCTTTTTTTTTTTATCTTTCTACAGAACTTCCATATGGCTGGGAGAAAATAGACGACCCTATTTATGGCAGTTACTATGTTGAGTAAGTTCTACAGAATCCTTCTTTCAAATTTTTGTCGAATCTGACCCCAAATCATCCGCGTCATGCTTTTCAATAAGTGCGCCGAGGGAGGGAGGGTCCCAGCGTGATTAAATATCTGCTCGTTCTGCCCCGCAGCCACATTAACAGAAGGACACAGTTTGAGAACCCCGTCCTAGAGGCCAAACGAAGGATCCAACAGCAACAGCAAATGCAAAGTCAAGGTCTATCGGCGTTGCCATTGCCCACAATATATAGAGGTACTGCTTTTCTCTGTGGCCCATATATGCCATCTTCACCCAGTTGGTTTTATTGGTGTTTCTCAGTTTCGGGTTGCTCAGGTGTGCCCTACTTTCACGTCACTTTAGCTTGACAGAAGCACCAAAGACCATACAGTAGAGATGGCTGTGCAGTGTGCTGTGTATTCCTCTGATTGTTTATGTGTGTTTGTCTTCACAGAAAAGCCTCCATTCACGAGGGACGCCACACAACTTAAAGGGACGTTCCTCACCACGGTGCTGCAGAAGAGCAATATGGGATTCGGCTTCACCATTATTGGTGGGGATGAGCCGGATGAGTTCCTACAGGTCAAGAGCGTCATACCTGAGGGACCTGCAGCCCAAGATGGCAAGATGGACACAGGTGAGAAGCTCAAGGAAATAAGGACCTCTAAACATTTTTCATGTTCAATGTGTTAATAATCTTGTATCATTCTTTGTATAAGTTAATACTCTATTCTTGCAGAAGGGTGAATTTAAATCATTTATGTAGTATTTTGATGTAATTTATATATATATATATATATATATATATATATATATATATATATATATATATATATATATATATTAGGAGTGTAACGGTACACAAAAATCACGGTTCGGTACATACCTCGGTTTTAAAGTCACGGTTCGGTTCATTTTCGGTACAGTAAGGGAAAGAAATACAAACATTAAACTGCAGGTTGTTTATTACTATAAACCTTTTTTAACAATTTGTTTACACTTTTTTTAAATACTTTTTAATAAAAAAAAAAAGAATAAGAAATATTCCTTTATCAGTAGGCTTTATATTTATGCTCAACATGAAGTATAGATATTGTTGTCATGAAGACAAGATCCTGGTCTGTCGGCGGCCTCCCTCTATGTCACCTACAGTAGCAGCAGCCTGCCAGCGCCGCGTCAGGCACGATTCTGGTGTGTAAAGAAACAGAAAACGCGAAGCAGCCGTCACGCAACTGACACGCAGCAGAAACGCCACACTCACGCCACACAGCCAGTGTGTCACCTTAGAATCAGCTGCAGGGCGGGATTTGCGCTGAACGCGGAGCCTTCCGCGACTTAATATGTTCGTTTGGAAACAGGACCAGCCAAACTATGAAAAAAAGTGTGACTTATAGTCCGGAAAATACGGTAACTAGTTCCCATTCAGGTTAACTTCATTATCCACTTTAAATTTGTTTTCTGAATTTATCTGAGAAAGAGAAAATATCAAATCAATTCAGTGGCACCTTTTGTTTATAGCCAACCATAGTTACTGTTTCTAAGGAAAACAAACAATGCCTGCAGGCCTAATTTTCCAGTTTCACTGGACTGTTTAGAATTATGAATTTAAAATGATGCCCCCTTTTAATACACTGGCTCTTATCGATATATATGCAGTGTTGAGTGGTGACCTCAGATCTCAGGAGAAAACCGTCAGCGCATGGGTTAGGAAACATCATTATCTCTGTAGCCACCGCTTGAAAACAGTCACTAATAGCTTGCACAGAGCTAGTGCAAGGTCACGCTTGTCGCAGTGTGTTTTTCTGTGATGAAAGAGCGTCTTTGAGTGAGTCATCACAGGCAGACGCCATAGGCTTATTTGCTGCTTTTTCATAACTTTTCTATTTCCTTGTAGAGGAACTCTTATCCTAGTATGGGAAACTTGCATCCTTGCTGCAACTGCTGGCCTGTTCGTTTACTTGATCATGTGTTAACTTTAGAAGTGTATCACATCTGTGAGCTCTGAAGGTGACATCACATCACTAGCATTGCAATTTGGGCTTTGGTGGGATCTTGTGTGTTTTATCTGCCTTTGATGGGAGAGCAGGGTCCTTTTATAGAAGTCCTTACTCCGCACACACAAACACAGTTGGCTTGTTTCAATAGTTTCAACAGGCCTCAGGTTGCCTATATTAGTGAGAAGCCATATTATCGGCAAGCTTGCTCGGTTGGTGTTCACAACTGTCTGCACGCATAGGAGAGCCGATATCTTTAATAATTAAGCTGATTTCTATACATACGCATTCTGAGCGGGAGTCATGGCGCTCTAATCTATTTTCTTTATTTCTTCATCAGGTGATGTGATCGTCTACATCAATGACATCTGTGTTTTGGGCACCACCCATTCGGATGTGGTGAAGCTTTTCCAGTCGGTCCCCATTGGCCAGAGTGTCACCCTGGTGCTGTGTCGAGGTTACCCTCTCCCTTATGACCCAGAAGACCCCTCCGCTAGCTCTTCCATGCCCCCTTTGGGCCTAGTGGATCACCCGTTGCTGCTCAATGGAAGGAACAGCTATGAAAATTACATGGAGTACATGTCTTTGACTGGCCGCTTGGTACCCGAGCACGGCGAGGGCCTTACCCCGCATCCCCATCCTGGAGACACACACCTGGACGGCTCGCAGCCTCCATCCCTGACCACACCGGGACCCCCACCTGATGACAACGTCTCCATGGCGTCATCCTCAGGAGCAACCGCCGGGGCTCAAGTGGCCCCTGAGCTTCTGAGTCTCACTATAACCAAAGGTGCAGAGGGTTTCGGGTTCACCATAGCGGACAGTCCCACAGGTCAAAGAGTCAAACAGGTGGGCGGATATCCATGTTTCTGTTTGAACAAAAGAGTAACATGGTCTCAAACTCAAATAAAAAAGTATGCATATAAAATTTTTTTTATAAATAAATAAATAAGGCTACTGTTTTACTTAAGATAATGGTCAAACCATGTCTTAATGCATAAATGCACATTTACCAGGCACAATATGCATCATAACTGTTTGTGTACGTTTCGATCAGGTTCTGGAGCCACAGGGTTGTCCGGGGTTATGTGAAGGAGATTTGATGGTGGAGATTAATCAGAAGGGTCTCCAGGGACTCAACCACACACAGGTGGTGCAGCTGCTCAAGGACTGTCCAGTGGGAACAGAGGCTACGCTTGTCATTCAGAGAGGAGCAGCAGCAGGTGCCCACATTTCCACCCTTCTTTTTTAAAACCAAGTTTGTCAAAAACATGCATAAGGTTGCCCGAAATCTACGTCAGACCTTGGCAAACTAGTGTTTACTAGAAAATGAAAATTCTGTCAAAGTTTACTCGCTCTGTATGTCTATTTTCTTTCTACTGAACAAAAAAGGAGAAGTTTTGAGGAATGTGTACACTGCACTTTGCAATTGCACATGGCGACCAAGGGCTGTCCAAAGCTCCACAGCCTGCATATTCCAAGACTTCTGAAGCCGTCATAGCTTTAGGTTAGAAACAAACCAAAAAATAAGCCAGACTTGAAAACGGAAAGTTATTATTGCTGTTAAAAGTGGATGTTATCCTTACTTTTAAATTAGTATATTGTCCTCAAGTTGGGCGTAAACACTTATGATAATTGTTTAAAGACTGCTGAATATCTTTTTCGGGTGAGCTTTTCCTTTTAAAGTTTTGGTTGAAATGATGAAAGTAACACTTCAGTGCTTCAGTTTTTAGTCTTTTCTAAGCGCTCTGAACTTGCCTTAAGCTTTGATTCAGCAAGATTTTGAAATTAGAGGACAACAACATTCCTGTTTATAGACTCCTAGATGTGCTTTGCCTCACAAACTAACCAGTACATCTCAGTTTCTCAGACTCAAACTTTTTTTTTCGTTTTCTTTCAAAATAACTGAAGCTGATGAGCTGTTTTTGGGCAATTTTAGCGAAGCCTTCACAAGATTGCACAGTGTATCATCTCTTGGCAAGAGCTGGTGACAGTTATTAGCATATTCAGACTGAAGCCAAGCTAATCTACTAATTCCATGCGAGTCCACTTATCAGAGTGCTTAGTTTCATTAAAATGTCCATGCAGAGCATAATATTTTATCACTCTTCTTAATTAGGATATTCTTAGAATGAAAATTAATGAAGCAGTTAATAGAAACAATCTCGAAGAAGGCTACATTCTCTTCATGTGTACGGTAAACCTGATATGTGTTCTTAAGACGCTTGTCCGTTCCTCTGAACCACTATCAATCAAGTAATTACATCCACGCTTCCTGCCAATTACGCTGTGTGTCTGTTCTCACCTCCTCTGCGTGTTTCATGACTATATCGAAGGCTATGGTCTTAAAGGACCTCTCGGCAGCCACTCCAAGGCCTCTTGTAACGGAGCGAGAGACAGTCCCACGTGACTCACTGGCTAAGTGTGAGACCATTCAGTTTCCTGCAGGCTTTCTGCCAAGAGCCCGGCCATGTTCACAGCTCTTTTCCCCAGTTCTCTAATTAAAGCACGACTCCCACACTGAGCTGTGGAGATAAACAGGCTGACAAATCAAAATGCCGAGTGGCTGAAGAGGGCGGGGCGTTCAGCTAACAGGCCAACCAATCAGAGCATGGTGTTTACCAGCAGGCAGCACTGAGGGAATACTCTGAAATAGATGTTGATCGAGGAGATGTAATTTATTCTTGGTGACGTGAAGAGTTCATATTTTCATAAATTACATAAATTTACATGAATAATATCTATTTAAAGCAGTGGGATGAATGGGCTAATAAATGTCAAGACAAGCATAATTTCATACGAGAACAAAATGAGAATCCTGAATACAAAGAAGGTAAATAAATAGTCTTTCTTTTGCGTTGTCTGCACTGTTCCCGACAACAAACCTGACCAGAGGCAGTTATTTATTTGAAAAGAATAATGATTATAATTTAAAAAAAACTTTTTAAAATAATACAAATAAATACTTTTAATCAAAACTATTCAATTTAAAAAAAAAAACACTGGGACAAGATCTTGTGAATTAAAATAGAAGACAATCTGACAATATGTAAAAAAAAAAAAAAAAAAAACTTTTTACAAATATTTTAGTTATTAGTGTTTAATTAGAACTAGGTATGGATGATATAGCAAAAAAATCTCAATATCTTGTCATTCAGTATATATCTTGGTATTTCTTAAATATCATTATTATTATATTTGTATAAAGGTATTATTTGACTATTATTATTATTATTATTATTTTTTTATTATTTTTTTTTAGAGCAGCGTTATAGGGATTTTTAAGTTAATTTGAAATAGCTGGTATAAAATAAAATTTTACATTTAGGTTAAAAACTACAAAAATAAAATCTACATTTAAAATTACAACTTAAAATTTGTTAATTCTGTTTTAAGTGTTAAAATTACTAAACCTGAAATAAAGCTTAATGAAAACATTTTTTTTAAATAACAAAAATTATAAAAGCACAAAACAAAATTAATTAACGAAATTTAAATTAAAAACAATAAATATTATAATAGTATATAAATAATACTAAAATACCACTAAATCAGAGGGACTATTATTAACCAAAAAAAAAAAATCTATTTGAAAATGAATCAAGACTTGCTTTCCACACTGTTTATTACTAAATGAACAAAATAAATGATTTGATCTGGTTTTAATTACAGTATATGCACCATTACAGCATAACATATATACAAATAAATATCAATATATATCCACATGTAATTCTGCCAGCAAAATCATAAGGAACATATATTGTAAATATTCAGCATGTTGCACAGCCCTATTTAGGACGGGTTATTGGATTGCATTTGCACCCATGAGCATAAATGCAACTTTTGCAATAATTTCTCTACATTTATTTCTGTTGGAATCAGAAATGATCTCATTTGGCAATAGACTGCCGAGGGAGATAAATGCAATAAGAAATGAATTTCTTATCTCCAAATTTGCCAAGATTACTAAAAGAGTCATTAAGAAACCAGAATTGTCCTTGCGATTCCTTATTCTAATACATCCAGCATTCCTCCACCTTATTAGTAAAGCAGTCAGAGCACAAATCCACTGTCCATCTTCCTCTCTGCGCTTCTTTTATGAGGATTATTGACATCTCAGGTAGGACTGGACAGGCAGGTGTGAGGTGATAACTCCTCTGACTCCTTGTACTGTCGGAAATATCACCAGGGCCGTGGCATTTCAGCAGTGATGACAGCTCTATTACATCCTCTTGGCTCTATTCTATCTGGGTCTCAGAGAACTCAGAGCTGACAGTCACCCCGAATCCCTCGTGATTCCATCTAACTCACCTTTCAGACTTCACCTGAGAGAGACACACGACATGAATGTAACCCATGGACGCATGGGGCCATTGACAGAACATGGCATTGGACTTTTAAGTTTGACTTTTTTAAAGGTTGTTTCAGTGTTCAAGTCTGATTACAGCAAACAAGAAATAAGAGGACAAATCCTTGAAGCCTTGCATGCAAATTGATCAAAGTTCTCAGCTTTTTTGTCGTACATATGGCTTCTATAATGATGCATTGGGGGTGTAAGAGGACTTATTGAGTGGCACGACTGTGCATATTTGCCCGAGGCTTTACATTTAGCCCTTCACTTCCAAGTCATGTCCTGGTCATATAGCATTTGATGTAATCCTGTTAGTTTAAGTAGGCATAAAAATGCCTTGCTCCCCTACAAATACTCACATACACATACCCAGATGAACAGGCCATAAACATGCATGAGCATTTTTATGCACACACAAGCACAAATACTCACATTATAGTCGGTGCAATTGAAAGAACAGGTCTGAGACTAAGAAATGAAAAGTCATAACTCATTATTCTCACAGCATTTCTGGCCACGGTTTAATCACATTGCAGATGAATCTTAAACAACAGACAGTCATGTCACAAGTGCACATCATGCATTTTATTATATGGGGAGCTAAGTATAAAATAGTATTGTGGTAGTTGTTTGCATATTGTAAAAAGTTAAATGTGTGGTTGTAACCATACAAAGCAATTTCTACACATAATATTTTTCATTTATATTTTTTATTTGAGAAAAAAACGTTTTATATTTACATTTATATTTCATAGATGTACTTTATACAGTATTACTAATTAGTTAATTATTTCTAATTTACAAAAAATTGTTTGAAATAAGACTAGTTTTCAGAAAAAGTAGTTAATAATAGTTTTTAATAAAACAAGAAAAACAACAGTGATATAGATTCAACACATGTTAAAAGTGTAACTGGCTATTCTTATTTCAGAATCATTCAGGACTAACTGGAAGTTGCAAAAATCTAGTTTAGTCTCCTTTTTGGTACTCAATAGTGTTTGTCAGGCTCAATTTAAGCCTTTTTTATTTGAGTTTGACATCTGTTCAAAGCTAATGATGTAATTACCTCGCAGATAAATGCAATAAACTTTCCTCGCTCAACCGCCCACAGGAAAGCAAAGTAAGAGAAAAATGGATGAATATTATGTGACTATAATGAAAAGCATGTTATTTTACTCCTTAGATTTAAAGATATTAATCATTCACTCTTTCTTTCTCTGTCAGGCCTCTACACACCATGGGATCCCACAAAACAGGTAAATCATTTGAAGTATTTGCTTTCTCAAACTAATATTTGTTTTTGCATGTTATTAAATGGACCTTGACACCTGCTGTAACTTCATAAAATACTTGGACATTTCCTGCACTACTTATTCAGATCAAACAGAGTAGTCAGATTCCTGAAGAAATGACTCTTCTAAGCTGAGCTAATCTTATATATGTAGATATTTTACAAGGTGGTGATTTTGTATGAATCTGTATTGTGTGATCATATGAATTAACCAACCCATTTGCCAAGTGTAAAATAGTTACAAATAGCCACAATGAATCAAACACTTACAGTGCATCTCAAGTCGTCGCATATCTGTACAAATGACTCTTCTGAGCCAACATAACTATTTTTCAAGGTGTCAAACTGATTCTTGAATAAATGATTCTAATGAATCATTCTTTATAGTGACTCAAACACATACTATTGTGTCAACAGTATCAACAGATATATTATAGTTTTATCTATTTGTATATTTTCTGTTTTCACTTTAATTTTAGTTAAGGTTATTTTGTAGTAGTTTTTCGTAATATTTAGTAAAAAAAGAAATTCTTTTAGTAGTTTTAGTGTAGTTTTAGTTAGTTTATTCCATCAGGTTTATGTAAATTACTAGTAAATGAATAGAAATGTAGCTTTGCAAATGGCTAAAATAAAACTTGACAACCATCACGAATGCTCCATAGTGTTTTAGTCCACTTGTATAATCGTAGTTTTACATGTCTTAATTGCATTGCAGATCCACAAATGCTGTTTGTGAAGCTAAATGGACTATACATCTCAGGTTAAGTTTCTCTGAAAACTTGTTAAGTAATTCAACATTTAATTTAGCACATTTAGGTATTTCTAGAATTGGCCGTGATGTTTAACTTCATGCGAGTTCACTTTCATTCCGGTGTGAGATACATAATCTTCAGAAAGCTGCCCAGTTCGGCTGGACTCGTGGTTCGTAATGGAATTGGCAGGTTAAGCAGAGAGCTGCAGGTGAAATGAACAGCTCACAGGAAATGGGATCCATTACCCCCCGGGGCGCATGACTGTAGCACAGACACTTTGCTTCACACTTAAGGTCCTCGCTGAGGGCTTAATTCATCTCCCCCCGCTGAACCTCCAGAGAGCGAATGGACTGCTAAACTCTCTCTGAGTAATGACAGGGGTCACCTTTGATAATATCTCCTCTTGAACTTTTAAAGTATCTACGTGAGATGTTTGCACTTCTTTTTTGGAGCGTGTATTCATATTGTCAACTCAGACCAGTCTATATCTGTGTTGTCCATACAGTGGGATCCTCAAGGAAGTCCCCAGACCATCTTGTCGGCTGCTCTGCTCCCCCATGGTGCTCCACATCCCGGCCAGCCGCTCCATCGCTCCTCTGTTCCGGACACAGAGGGCTTCCTCCTGGGCAAGCCTGACCCCTATGACCTCTATGAGAAGTCACGTGCCATTTATGAAAGCAGACGTAAGTAAGAGATCTCGGTCATTTTCTAGTTGGTTATAAATCACTTAATAAAATATTTCAGCTTAGATTTGTGTGTGTGTGTGTGTGTGTGTGTGTGTACCAGTTTTTACCTGCAGGATTGGCTATGTATAATGCATTTTCTCCCCATATCCTCATTAATGAACTCATGTAAATAAATTCTAATTACTGGTATTTAATAATTAATTACTGTATCAAAGTAAATAAAACAACAACTATACTGTAATGCTATTATCACTGAGTTACTACAGTCATGGAAAAGCTGAAAATAAAGCTTCGGAAAGACCTGGAAATTGATGGAAATCTTAAATCTTAATAAAAAATCTTGGTTAAGGTATTAAGCTTTATGTAATGAATATACTTGTTTCTATTTCATCAGCTGGAGTGTGCTCTAGTGTAAATGTATATTTGCTCACACATCATCCTGACCCAAAAATTGGCCAAACAGTTTCACAAAGCTAGTAATTAGCGAATTAGTCTAAATGAAAACGATTTTTACAAAAGTCATCCAATTATCACAAACAGCAACTAGACGGGTCATGGAAAAGTCATGGAAATAAAAAGATATGAAATAAATATTTATTTTTAGTACAGTTTAAATAATATTTATCACATTATATTAATACCAATTGGGAAGAAAAATGTGCTTCATTTTCATGAAAACAATATCCCAACCAGAAATAAATAGTCCTCGTTTTCTAAATCTAATAATAATTTTTTATTCCCTTCTTTTAAATTCGAGGTGAATTATGAGCCTCTAAAGTTCTTGACAGGTTCCTTGTGACTCCTCCACATATGAGCCTAAATAAAGCAGAAGCCAGTTGATAGTACAAAGTATTGTTTGAAGCTCTCATTTCTCATTCACACAGAGCCAGTCCCTCCTCGGACGCTGACAGACTCTACAGGCAAGTAGAGGAATGTGCTGCTTTCCCTTTCTTAATGTCACCTAGCACATATTAGTGCTCTGTCTACCACTATTCTCTTATTCTCACAAGGTTCAGCACTCACGTTTGTCTGGTGACCTACACAACGTGTGGCGTTCTCTGACCCTTCAGCTTGTATTCAGCTTTAGGAATATTCCTGAAGAAGTCCTGCTCTTTGCTTTCACGTCAAACGTGATCAGTTCTTACATTTTAGTAGATTTGAATGTGTTGCTGTGTGGATGCTAGGTGATTAAATATCCCTAACCAAGGAAGCACCATGATTGAAATCAAGCTTGAGTTTGATGTGTGTGTCTAAACGGTGAATCTTGTTCCTCAGGTGTGGAGTATCAGGAAGTGGAGGTGCACCTGCTGCGTGAGAAGACTGGCTTCGGCTTTAGGATCCTGGGTGGAGACGAGGCGGTGCAGGCTGTGAGTCCGGAGGCCCGTGACAAGGCTCGTATGGGGCAGGATAAACAGATACTGGTTCATATCTGTACAGCTCCACGAGCAGCAGATGGAAACAATCATTTCGTGAAATAATCTCCCTTTAGCTACTTATGCAACATTACAATAGCAACATTACAAAATCCATGTTTTTTTTTTTAAATATAGGGCTTATTATAGTTTAGAAAGTTTTGGTAGTTATTATCATAGCTGGGCTTTATGATGATGAGCGACACAAGTTTTTTATGCTATTGAAATAAGTTTCTTATGAATACCAAAGCTACATTTATTTGATCAAAACGTAGTGAAAACAGTAATATTGTCAAACATTATTATATGTTTTATAATCTAATTTATTGCTATGATGCAAAGGTGAATTTTCGGCAGTCATAACTCCAGTAAATACTTACAATATTATGTGTGTAATATTATCAATTACTTTTTGTTTTAGTTTTTAGAATATTATGCTTTTTTATATTATATGAATAGAAGGTTAAAAAACAGCATTTATTTTAAATATATATTTTTGTAACATTATAAAAGTCTTTACTGTCACTTTAATCAATTTAATGCCTCCTTTCTGAATAAAGATTACATTTTTTTAAGCTTACTGACACCATACGTACAGGCTGTTTTTTCTCATATGTCAGACTTATGATGTGTCTGATTACATTATTTTCATAAAAGTTCATAAATACACATTGCTACATGATATATATATATATATATACATACATATATAATCACACACACATACATATATATATATTTATGTGTGTGTGTGTGTGTGTGTGTGTATGTATGTATATCATGCAGCAATGTGTATTGTGTGTGTGTATATATATGTGTGTGTGTGTGTGTGTGTGTGTGTATATATATATATGTATGTATATATTATGTAGCAATGTGTATTTATAAACTTTTTTTTTTTATGGACACAAATTTATCTAATAAAATAATGTATACACACACACAATGTGTGGGGTTAACTTACTATATTATGAGATAAAATTTTAATTACTCATACCATGATCTTTTTATTATAATGCCCAGGCAAAATGTTTTTTTATTTTTCACAATATCTTTATTTAATTAATCTTTTAGTTTTACTTCAATTCAGTGTAGTTTCCATCCCTTTCCATCACAAATTCTTCCATCTGCCTGTAATGAGACACAAAACAGTGATTTGTTGTTTTACATCTCAATCTAACAGCTACTTTTTTACTATGAGATTGCTGTGGTTTTAAGTTGTCTCTTAGCTAGTTTTCTTTGGTAATCTGTGGTATTTTAATAACATTTCTTAAATAAATACCACATAATAAATAAATATAGAAGTAGATTAATTTCTGTCAGGCTAGATGTGTATCCCATCAACTAGTAAAGAAAAATGCAGTTTGAACATGTAGAACTAGTGACAATATTATAATGAGATTGAGATTAACGTGATGACTGATTTGTCTTCACAGATCGTGATCGGAGCAATCATAGAGAACAGCCCTGCGGAGCGCGACGGTAGACTGCGTCCAGGAGATGAGCTGGTCTCTGTTGACAGGATGCCCGTGGCGGGGAGACCACACCGATACGTCATCGACCTCATGCACGCGGCGGCACGAAACGGACAGGTCACCCTGACAGTAAGGAGGAGAGTTCTGCTGCAGCAGGGTGAGCAAAACCATCTAAAGCAGCAATTCTATGCATGAAATATGAAAGGAATGGTGTACATCTATTAAACATCTTTGTATTGCATTGCAATTCAGGTTTTTGCATTGTATGCAAAACTAAACATTTAAATATAATCTTAATAAGACATTTTTTTTGGGAGATATAGAGCGGAAACTGATATTTATATGCATTTTATGTAGTTTATACTGTTATAAAAATGTATTTACATTAAAGAAAATCATATTTTGTCTTGCCTTTGGCCATATATATATATCAGCAACTGCACCAAATTGCATATTTTTGCTCAGTTTGGGTCTCTAAATAAAAATTGAGGTGTTATTTTCCTCCGTTGGCGTGAGCTCCAGATTTGCACTATATCAGACTATTTGAGTCATTAAAGCCTGATGCATTAAATATGACACAAAACATAAAACGTGATTTTTTTATTTATTTATATTTTTTAAAAAGGTTCAAAAAGCTGTTTGATGAAAAATAAAACAGAGCTTTCTGACTATAAATCAATATTTTAGGATTTACATGATCAGGAATAAAACTGCAGTAATTGGTGGCAGTTATCTCTTGAGTCACATTGCTGTTGTCTGGTGTTTGCATTGACTGAGATTGTGTTTGCTGCCACCTGCAGGCCAGCCATGTGAGGAAAACGGTGCAGCAGCCAATCAAAGCAGTTCTCCTCGGGGGCACGCAGTGTGCCCCGTCAACTTGCCCCCCACCACTGATGTAGTTATCCACCGTAAGGAAAGCGAAGGCTTTGGCTTTGTCATCATCAGCTCCCTCAACCGCCCAGAGACCACAAACACAATAAGTAAGTCCTGCCTTCACATAGCTGTTAATCTGATGCTCTGGTGAGCATTAATGCAGTTTTACACAAAAATGCATCTATTAAAGGGACATAACGTTTTGTAGTGCACATATATTTAAAGTATGGGATCAGGCCCCTTATTTGTGTATAAGAAGATAGTTTAAGCTTTCAAAGGAAGGAAGCCTTTTCATCTTATCCACATTTGGGTAAATCTCACAAAACAAGTACAAATTAAATAAATAAATTTCAACCCAAAATTCTTATTACAACAAAAATGAAGCTTATTTCAGTACTATTTGTAATACTATTAAGAATATTTATAATATAAATGTATATAAAAGATATATGTAAAATGTTTTCTATAATAGTAATATTAATAAAATATGTATTATGCGCCATCGAGCTCATCAAGGCCGGCGGGCGTCGAGTACGCCTGCTGTTGAAAATGGGCACGGGACAGGTGCCAGAATATGGTGGGTATCACAACACACAAAGCCAAAAAACACCATTTTAATCTTTTAAAAGTTTTTTCGTTTAAAAGAAATATAACGTTTTGTAGCAGACTAACATAGCAAATTAAGTATATTGTAGTACCAGTTTAAGATTACTGTTGAGAATATTTATAATAGTAACGTATATAAATGATAAACATCAAATAAATGTATTTTGATGGTATTAATAAAAATGTTACATTTTATTAAACATTAATATTGAATATTAATTTGTATTAATATCATTTCTAGTAAATATTGGGGGGGATAGAAAAGTAAAAGTATTACCACAGTGAGAATTCACTTAATCACTTGTAAAAAATAATTAACAATACTAAAACACTTAATTTTCTTTATTGAAAATATTAATTTTTATTTTTGGTGTCATATTTCCCTCCAGTATAAAAGAACATTTCTTACTGTATTTTTTATTTATTGATCAAAATATGATAAAAATATTTTACATGCAGTTCTCATGATATTTTAATTTCTATGTTTTCTAGCTGTGCCACATAAGATCGGCCGCATTATCGAGGGCAGTCCGGCTGATCGCTGTGGGAAGCTGAAAGTCGGTGATCGTATTATGGCCGTCAACTGTCAGTCAATTATCAACATGCCTCACGCTGACATTGTCAAGCTGATCAAAGACGCTGGACTCACTGTCACCTTGCACATCATCCCAGAAGAAGGTATGAGAAGAATATTTAACGATAAAGTAAGATTTCTGTCTTCCTTTCTAAGCACAATCATTTTGTGCACTAGATGTAAACGGTGCTCATTCGGCCCCTACATCAGAGAAGCAGAGTCCCATGGTGGCCCAGAAGCACAGCCCTCAGACTCAGTCCAGCCCAGCAGCCCAGCAGAGCCCGACCGTGTCTCATCCCAGCCCACCAGCCCCCCACCCCAGCCCGGCCACCACACAGCCCAGCCCCCTGCTGATGGAGCCGGGCCCTGGAGCTCCGCACAGCAGCCCACCCGTGACTCAAAGCAGTCAGGCCGGCCTGGAACCAATGCAGTCAGGCTCAGCGGTGACTCAGGCTGCTCCTGTTGTGGATCCGGGAATACCGGGAGTTCAGCCCCCCTCCATCGGATCAGTGCCTGTACCACCACAGCTGTACCTTCATGACATCAGGTACTGTTTGCTCAGATCTATCTAGCTATCTATTTATTGTTCTTTTTGTCTTTTATGCATCATGATATTATTTTTATTACACTTATGCACATTAAAAAAAAATTTACAATTTAATTTGAATACCATTAAGATTTTTTTTGCATTATATATTTTCTTATCACCATTAAGCACATTTCCCCCAAAATAATCATTACTGTATTTTATATGGATGCTTTTGAGGTTTTTCTGTAATTTCTAAAATAATATCTCTAATAAACATTCTCATATATTACAGTAAAAATTACCGTCATGCATTGATTTAAAATAATAAAATAAAATCAACATAATGTCATGAGGTGTATGTAGTTTAAAATTCAAATAATATATACTTTTGTTTTAATTTTGTGGTAATAACATGTTTTTTTGTGTTTGCTTAATTGCCATTCATGTCAAATGCAAGTCATATTTCATTGGTACAAAAAACATTGTTCTATGTGAAATGTAATTTATATATAGTCTATAGTATTTTTTTTTTGTCATTTAAATTATCAAATTTCATTTCTTGTTTTCCCTTTTGACTTTTGGGGATAAATATGAGTCGGGCTTGTTTTTGACATGCTTCCTGAGCCATCTAAATTCCTTCGTTTTATCCCTTTGTTATTCCATGTGTCCACGTCTGTTTAAAGCCTTCTGTCAGGTAATCTTTGGCTCAACTAAACTGCCTTGGGCAGTCTCACATCATGCTTCGAGCGTCTGCCGTCTTTCTTTCACACCAGCCCGAGTAACATCACTTAACACTTCATGATAAATTATTTACCTCCTCAATAATGCATGCTTCTCCTCTCAGACAGGGTTTGCACTTTTTTTTCCCAGGGCTGGCTCAAAACTGCTCTGATTTATGCATTGTGAAAGATGGGAACTGAGACTTGATAAATATGACCCATGAGCAAAGCCCTGGTCACATGGTCAGAGTGGGAAAAAAAGGTCATAGTCTGACATTGAGCGGACAACATGTGTTGTTTTTATTGAATGCACAGAGACATCCACAGAGAGTTTAGGTGGTTTAAACTTGAATTTTGTGGGAAATGTGTAGCTGAAGTTATTTAGCGTGTTGAATTGTGGGACATGATTGCTTAGTTTTAAATTGTTGGTACCTACAGGTCAGAGGTTAAAGCCAGGCAGGATGTTAAGCCTGATATCTGCCAAGCTGCATATACAGACTACAGACAGCCTCCGGTGGACTACAGACATCCTCCTGTAGCAGACTACAGACAGCCGCCCACCATGGAGTACAGACACCCACCTGCTCTGATAGACTACAGACAGCACTCCATTGCTGATTACAGACCACAGGTCAAACTGCGCATTTTATTACACAAACAATTACTTGACATCCAGAGTTTGATACAATTACAGTACAGTGATGGAAAATCAATAAAATCACCATCAGAAGTGCCATGTTTTTCTACGCAATGAAATCACCTCTTATAGCACAATTTGTTTTTGTATATAAAATATCAAACATTTGTATTTGTCCTATACACTGTATAAAAATAAATAAATAAATAAAATCTCATCAACATCTCATGATTTATGGTGTGTATTTGTGTTAAGTACATATTAATACTAAATTTAAATTGCAGATAAAAGCTGAATATAAGTCAAATGTGGGGGTTCAATTTTATTTGTAATCTATTTTCATTTGTATTTATTTTTCCAGGACTATGACTACTTCACTGTAGAACTGGAGAAAAGTGTGAAGGGATTTGGCTTTAGTATCCGGGGAGGACGGGAATACAAGATGGACCTGTTTGTGCTGAGACTGGCGGAGGATGGACCTGCGATCCGCAACGGCAGAATGAGGGTGAGAAAACTCTTCAAACCATCAGATGGAAAAGACTTTTGATAATTGCACTTTTACAAATGAGAGTCGCACACTCAAACTGTTCAAATCTATTTAGAATGTTTCACCCTGTGTAAAAATGCAGTTTTTTTTTTATGTGAAAGTACATTTGACTAGCAGTATATACAGTCCTACCATTCAAAAGTTTGGGGTCAGTATAATTTTTTATTCAACAAGGAGGCATTAAATTGATCAAAAGTAACAGTAAAGACATTTATAATATTACAAAAAGTCTATTTCAAATAGATTATACATTTTTTATCAAATAAATGCAACCATGATGAGCATACCTAAACTTTTGAACAGTAGTGTCTTTGCATTTATTCCACGACTCTATGGAAAGCTTGACTCAATTATCAATTATCATAAAATAAACATCATAAAAATATTTGACTATTTTCCTATTTTCCCCTATGTCCATAGGTTGGAGATCAGATTATTGAAATTAACGGTGAGAGTACGAGAGACATGAGTCACGCTTGCGCCATCGAGCTCATCAAGGCCGGCGGGCGTCGAGTACGCCTGCTGTTGAAAAGGGGCACGGGACAGGTGCCAGAATATGGTGGGTATCACAACACACAAAGCCAAAAAACACCATTTTAATCTTTTAAAAGTTTTTTCGTTTAAAAGACATATAATGTTTTATAGCAGACTAACATAGAATTGATAATCATGTTTTAAAACTAAAACCTGCTGTTTGGGTTGAAATAATGGAGCAAATGCTCGTAAATGTGCTTATTGGAGTGCACCGGGGAACAATAGCTCAAGCGGGATACGGTGGTCTTGACGGTTTTTTCAAGCTGAAAGCTTTCTGTTTAAGGCTTAAAAGCCTTTGATGACTCACTATATCAATTAAACCTTTCAGTGAACTCTCATTATGTGACGAAACATCTAGTAGCCTGTAACTAGTGTTCTCTTAACTCCTCTCCTCTATCAGCTGCTCTGTTTTTCTAACTCTAATCTGCAAAGCAATAGTTCAGTCTTTTACTTCCTGTCCTGTAGGAATGGTACCTACCAACCTTACCATGTGCATGAAAAGCGACACTCTAGCCTCACCCTATTTCTTCATAATGGGACACTCTAAAGACACGGTTCGTGGCATCCTGCATGTCTCTCTGCTTTACATTTTCTTTTGTATCTTTAGATTTTCATCTGTTTCCATTTGCTTTGGCACGCCAGCATATTATGCATGTCTGCTCATCTTTTAACTAGACTGTGATTGGATGCAGTGTGTTTGTGTGTGGTTATGTATCACTGTGTGCATGTGCACATGACAGTGTTGGGAAGCTAAATTGAAACTGATGCGAGTTGTAAAATACTTAAACTACAATCAAGCTACTCGTTACTAACAAAAAGTAGCTTGAATACATTTAACTATTTAAGGGGCAAAATTGTTAAATATATTGCTTTAAGATTATAATTTTTTGTAAACAGAGCAGTGTTTATCTGACAAAAACAATGAGAAACTCAACTGACAGTTCACCGAGCCCTGCCCTAAAAGTATAAAGTACCAATCGTACTTTAGCAACTGCTGACATCCTTCATTTGGGATCTTTTCTAATGAAATTATATTTTTACATTTACATTACATTTATTCACTTAGCTGACGCTTTTATCCAAAGTGACTTACAATTGCCACATATGTCAGAGGTCACACACCTCTGGAGCAACTAGGGGTTAAGTGTCTTGCTCAGGGACACATTGGTGTCTCACAGTGGATTCGAACCCGGGTCTCTCACACCAAAGACATGTGTCTTATCCACTGCGCTAGCACCACCCCATTTTTAAATGCACTCTTATGGAAATTAGCCAAAAAATACAGAACAAAATATGGCACTTAAACATATATGTTTATATCTAGATAGATAGATAGATAGATAGATAGATAGATATAGATAGATAGATAGATAGATAGATAGATAGATAGATAGATAGATAGATAGATAGATAGATAGATAGATAGATAGATAGATAGATAGATATTGTTAGATTATAGTCCAAATGAACCAATTCACTAAATTGATTCACTACTCAATTCACTACTTCCTGACATAACAGATGAGCAACATTATAATTGTTACCTACTATAATCTAGCTTGTTACTAGAAGTGTTACTGAAATGTTGATTGCTCCCCAGCACTGTGTGACTTGTGTTGTGTCCATTGGCAGTAACCTTGCTGTGCTGTCAGGTGGAACGGTGATTCACAGGTTCTTTGTGTTTCCTGGTAGACAGTGCCGCCTCCCGGAGTGCTGTCTCTCCAGCCGTCCCTGCCTTGTCGGAAGTAGTCTCACCCCACTAGCCTGACACTCGCCCTTCGCCGTCACCCGTCATCTCATCCAGCCTCAAACCCTGGACTTTCAGTGGCATTCTGTGACAGTCTGGACCAATCACGGCGCCCCTCGTGGTCTGTTTTGTGGGGCTTCGCCCACAGAACGAAGGGTGGCAGGTCCACCTGTAAGAGCTGTGCTTTGAACAGCCTAAAAAAAACAGAGGAGATGGATCATAAAAGCTGAAAATATTAAGAACAGATGGAGACACATCAACCTCAAATGGATTGTCATATCCAACATGCTTTTCATATTGTCTTTAATCCAAGTTTGTTTTTCTTTTTGTTCCGGACGATCCAGATGAATGGCAGCCAAAGACGCGTGGCTCGCCCTCTCACTGTTTAATTCTTGATCCAGCGGAAACTTCTCACAGGGGAATGAGCCGAACTTTCAACGCCTCTTTCTTCCGTCCGGTGGACCCGAGCTCACTTTATATGTTTAACATGTAGAGGTTGTTTATTTTTTTTATAATTTCAAGACGTTCATACCAATCCCCTAGTGGTACCAGGGGTCAGATATCGCAAATATATGTGTAGCATGAAACAAGACTCCTGAAGAAACACACTAACTTGAGTTGAGAACTTCAATGTATCAGTATTGCGTTTCGTTCTATGTCTGATGGCAAAAAAAACTCACCATAGACATTTCGAGACACTGACAGTAAATATAAAGGGAGACCGCCATGATGGAGATACAAGGGAAGTATAACGCTGACCCATTCGGCCTGGATTATGGGAGATAAATGCATATCAATCGCCAAATCTGCCGCATGGACGTACCCCTTTGTAACATTAGTATGGTTCAGTCTATGAATTTCACACCCAGCCAAATATTCGGTTACATTGCGAACTGAACCGAAGAAGGACCAAGGATGTTTTCAAAGCCTCAGTACATCATTCTGTCCTCATTGGCCCTGTACTGTGCACCACCACTGTGGATTTGGGGTGCCATCTTACACCTCAGAACCTTCATTCCCATGTCTCTGATGGCTCTGTAGTTTATGGAAGCTAATTAGCAGAGCTAATTAAAAAAAGATGGTTTTTCAGGACAGTTTGGTCTGAGACCAGGAGTCATGTAGTCTTTCACCGTGTCCTAACCAAGTGCGACATTAAATATTTTGCCTGTTCTCTCCAAACATGTAAATGCTGCAACTTATTTGATATTTAGTACAGAGCAATGTGGATTTTGGACCAGTAAGATGTAACTATGGGTAGGGGTACATACACAAATATGTTTTTTTAAATAATATGTAATTATGGGTGGGTCTACCTAGAAAATTGGCAAAATTTCCCGCCGCTTGTTACAATTGGAGCTTGTTAGGACAAAAAGTCCAAAAAATTACTTTTTTAATGCACATTCCTGATCAAGATGTGCAGGGTTTTTTTTGGTATACCAATTATTGGTAGATTTTGGATATTTAATTTAGCATTTTAATTGTGATATTTAAAATGCTCATTTCCCGTTTTTATGTTTGGATTACATTTGCCGTCTTTTATTGTTCACTTAAAGTTAATCTTTACAAATTCTAATTTAATAACACTGTTATCTTTAGCAATCTTAAGTCTTGCAATGAATATTCATTTTTCATACTGTACATTATGATGTTGGGAATTCACTTGTAGCATTTAAAACGATTGTTTTTTAGTGTTTTATTTTTATTTATCGAGACAAAATTATATGGAATTTTAAATATTGACCATTTATTGGTTATAACCCATAACATGAAAATATTTATCGTTTTTTTATCGGCCAAAACTTTATATTCCGGTCACTTTGCTTTATTGATTGACATTTTATTACATCATGGTTGGTTAAGACACGGTTAAGGTTCAGCTGGGAGCAAAGACAAGGAAAAAATAAGTTTTTAAATGATGGGGGCATGATCAGGGTCTCTCTAGCATGAAAGGGTGGGACCCAGTTGTATGGGGCAGAGTGCCTTACTGGCAGGACAAAGAGCAGTATGAAATATGCATTTTACATAAAAATAGAAATATCTTAAGAGCTGAGCTTTTGTTTTCACCTTTGATTGAATGGTGACAAATTTGCCAATTTTTTTTTCTGATGTCGTGAAATTGTTTCTTTAGTAAAAACGTCTGATCTGGCACATGTGGACAGCATTATGAGACAATAAGGAGATAGTATATCAAGATTTGGAATTTGTTTGGCAAATGTTTTATGCGAACCTCTGTCATTCTGAGCTTTCATTAGATGGAAGAGACAGTGCTTTCATACAGTGACAGACAGTGTTCCTGTGGCTCAAGTGGTAGAGCATTGCATTAGCAGCGCAAGGTTGTGGGTTCGATTCCCAAGGAACACGTTAGGTAAAAAATGTTTGCCTGAATGCACTGTAAGTCACTTTGGATAAAAGCATCTGCTAAATGCATTAATGTAATGTATCAACAGAAACGTTTACAGTGATTGAATCTCACAGTGTGGAGAGAGGATTTGATGCAGTGCTTTGCCTCTTTTTTTGTATTCATTTAATAGTGAAATAGTCTTTTGCTGCTCTGCACCTGTCATTCTGATCACAGGCTGATAACTGTGCCAATTCAATTGTTCTTAAATTATGTGGAATGTAATTCCAGATTTTTGAGCGGTTGTGTGAACCACAGAATATCCTGAAACTATGTCGGGAGCCACATTGAAAAGTTGCATATCACTTCAAGCTTATCACATTCCTACTTAACACTGCAAAAAAAAAAGTTTTAATCAGTATTTTGTCTTGTTTTCCTGTAATATTAAACATTCTTAAACAAGATTAATTTTTTTAGAGCAAGCAATTAAATAGACTTGAAAATACATCAAATATTTCTTAGCAAAAGTCATATTTAAAATTATAAATATTCAATTTGATTTATTTAATATGCTGAACTTTGCTATGTGTTTTGCCAAAATAAATGTAGTTGCTTTGTCATTTACCAAAATTTATTTAAAAATAAACTTAAATATTTTATTTAATCAATTATTATGCTTATGTGTATGTACACCATTGTGAGATTACCAAATCCAAAGCAAGTGATGCAATGCTAAATTTCTCCAATTCTGGTGGAAAAGCAAACTCATCTTCATCTTGGATGATCTGAGGGTACATTTCGGGTACTTTATTTATTTATTTTTTTACACATGTATCTTTAAGTATGAACCTCAGTAAATTAATTTGAGATAGTTATGTTTTAAATAACAAAAACTGTTTGCTGGAAACCAAGAAAAAAACTGATTTAAAAAAACTTTTTTTTTTTTTTTGCAGTTACAACAATGTATATTAGTAATGTGTGCCACTATAAAATGCTCCCTGTTCATATCTCCCTGAGGGTTTTGTAGCTAGCACATACTATTTGTAGTCTCCATTGATTTCCATCATTGGATGCAGTGTGCGAGATTAAAACTGCTGTTTACATGGAGAGACAGACAGCGTGAAATGGCGAAGGAAAATGTGGATGCATTTATTGCACAGCTCATAGCTTTTACCGTTTGAAGCTGTATCCTGCCTGCTGTGAAAATAAGACAAAGAAGAAAAAAAAACATTTTATATTATTGAGGAAAATATTGAATCTGTTAAAGATGGCACATGCCGGGGCCCATTCAGATCAATATTACTGTCTAGTGTTAGATGTGTATTTACCTTGTACAGCTGTACTCCTATAAATATGGTTTAATGTATTATTGATAGTTTCAAAGACTAAGTGATCAAATATTTTTATGAAATGCAACAGTACGGATATAATAAATTTTGCTAAAATCTTGTTTACCTGTATGATATTCTGATATACTGTTAAATAAACTCTTGACAAGTTCATTTTATAGCTCTCATTAATATACACTGTCTCATACATTGAGATGGATGGATGGATGGATGGATGGATGGATGGAGACTTTAGATGAGACTTTAAAGTATGTCCTGTGAATACTGGAGTGTAATGTGACAACTAGCCCCAGTCTCCGCTACAAGTTGTCCTCCAGACCACAAGGTGGCGCAACACTACGTTCTATATGTGAAAAACATTCAATGAAGAGGTTCAAAAGAACACGAAAAACAAACCCAAAACTGCATGATAATGTCTGAAAAGCATAGAAACCTTCCTTCCTGGATGGTGAAATCCGACGTTCAAAGAAGCAAAGACAATGAAGCGGTGATGAAGAAAACGCGTGCAACCACAAAAAGTACAGCGAAGAAGCGGCTCAAAAGGTAGAAACTGCTTTAAGAACTATGATTTATTAAAAACGTTAACGTATTGGATGTATTTCTGAAAAAAAAAACATGTTTATGTCTTACGATGTCGTTCACAGTGTCAAGTATTGGATGAACGAGCGGGAGCTCGTGGAAACAGCGATCGTCCTTTTGAAGGATGATGAGGTAAATTAATTTCCATTTTAGTAAATCACTTGCCGTCTTTTAAAACCGTTATTTATTCCACGTGATACGGACTTATAATTCTTTGTCATTAATCGTAGGCATGTGCTAAAGATGCAATGCAAGCCCCAGAGGAGCTGAGGATCATTCCGGAGACAGATGAAGACGCGTCAGACCCGGATGTGCAGGACAGAAGATGTGTTTCAGACATCGCAGAGCAGGAGACTGTGCCATATGGAAACTACATGGAAGAAAGAGCCTGTACAAAAGCAGACTGCCATCTGAAACCTCCTCCTGATGGTTCAGGAGCTTCTGAGAAGCACGATGTGGATGATGAGGCTCTTGAACTTGTTCGCGAGATTTTTTTCAAATAATTTAAACCTGAAGACACAAAGTTTAGTGCTAGCAAACATAATTTTATCAAGATTTAAAGTGATACTTCATAATTTAGTCATCCTCATGTCACTGCAAACCTGCTTGGTTTTCTTCTGTGGAGCACAAAAGGTGATAATTTGAAGAATGTCCTGGTCACTCTTTTCCATGCAGTTACAGTGAATGCCAATTTTCAACCTACAAAGGGCCCCCCCAAAAAAGGCCTAATAAGTTGGTTTTGGGACCACATGAGGGTGAGAATATGTTGTTGTTTTTTTATATATGCATCATCTCTTTTTACTTTTGTTACTTTTTTTATATCGCAAGCTCTGCTTTTCTTCAGGGAATGAAAATCCAGTTATGATTTGTATGGGTTTATTGTTCTGTTGGTTGATGCCTAAACAAAGGTGATTTCGTAATTGTTTTCTAAACCAGCTGATTTATTATCGTATTTTTCGGACTATAAATCGCACTTCTTTTCATAGTTTGGCTGGTCCTGCGACTTATAGTCCGGTGCGACTTATTTATCAAAATTAATTTGCCATGAACCAAGAGAAATTAATCAAGAGAAAATATAACCGTCTACAGCTGCGAGAGGGTGCTCTATGCTGCTCAATGCTCCTGTAGCCTACACTAAGCAGCATAGCGCGCCTTCTCGCGGCTGTCGACGGTTATGTTTACTCTTGGTTCTTGGAGTCCAATGCTACTTATGTTTTTTTCCTCGGCATGACGTATTTTTGGACTGATGCGACTTATAGTCTGAAAAATACGGTAACTGTCTTTGCACACTCGCACTTTCTAGAGTCCTTTGAGTAAGAAAGCAACAACAAAGGACAAATGAGAATGTTCAATGACTTGCAAAAATAGATTGTATATTTATTCATTTTAATAAAAAAAATAAAAAATTTAAACTGGTACTTCAACAGGTGTCTAATGTAAGAGTTTACAGTGTCTGAGGACAAGCTGTCAAATATGGAATCAAGATTTAATTTTGCTGCTCGGAAGACAAGAAAGGCTTAAAAACAGATATCAGATGTGCAGGTGCATACGAAACTCTTTTCCTTTGGACTCTCAGGAGACACACTGAATAAAAGGCAAATTAAACCTCCGAACCTGGAGAGCATCATGTTAATATTCACAAATTGAGCAAAATACACCTACAGGATACGGGACTGTAATTTGTCTCCAGACTTTTAAAGGGTCATGAAACCGAAGACTACTTATTCTAAGATTATAGCAGAGGTGTTTGTGTTGTACATCATAGAAGACAAAGTTAGCATCCGCTAATTTTAACTGTTGGAGAAAATTGGTTAATAATTTTAAGCTTTTTTGCTCTATTTTCATCTTCCGGATTTAAAATCTACATTTTACCTGTGCTAGAGCCTCTGCTGTAGAGAAAGTTCAAAAATAACCTGCAGAAGAGTTGTAAAATGTGTTAGGCCATCACTTTAAGAGATTCTGGCAAAGTAAAAAAAAAAAAAAAAACGTCACGTCAATTCACTCACATACGTACATTGGTACCTCATGGCACCTGTGATGTCAATATTAATTCCTAGTTGGCTGCAAGATGACAGAATAAAAACAGGATGTTAGTGTTTTAATTGCACATCAAATCATGTTACATATAATAATAAAATACAATTTACTTTTACAACATGACAACTGTAAAGAGTCTGTAAAGAGACTGTTTGAGAAGAGTCAGAAAGGAAAATGTGCAATATTATCAATATTATATATATGTTGTTATTTTAGTATCACTGAGATTTTTTTATCTTTTATTTTCAATTTATTTTTATCACTATGTATATCTATATAGTATTTATTGACCTCGGTTTTAGTTATTTTAGTACATCAAATGAATATACAGTATATCCTCCTGGGACCGGCAGAGACTGTGAATTTCAGTGTGAATTTCACTCAGACCACACAGTTTTAAATCTTTCTCACAAGTTTTTTCTCCTTGGTCTTTAAAATGACTGATATTGACAGAATGATCAAATTTAGCACTCTTAGGGAAATATGATATTATTTTGTAATTATCATTTAAATCTAATTTTCAAATTGTTTTGTAATAAATATCTCAGGGAAAATGTTATGGGGTTTAAAATCGGAATAGGGGTTTTTGCTTTTGCGGAATAGGCATCATTTTCACACTAGCTTCTGTAGAGGACACCAGGACAAACATCATGTTAATCAGGCATTTTGGAGGAAATGCAACAAAACAATACAAGGAAAGAAATGATTGATCAATATATTTTTATGAAAATGTTGCTAAGTTATTAATCCCATTATAACACTTATTTTTTTCAGTATGGTTTTCCCCAAGAACACATTAATAGAATGGGACCTATTTTGACTGTAAACAGCTTTTAAAGAGTGTTTTCTCACTATTTGTCTGTGAATGCTCAGTTGTCTTTATGGTTACTGTTAGCCATTGTGCTACTTGGTTTGCTATTTTACATGGTTTGTTTTCTGCCTACCTTGAAATGCTATTTTAAACGGCACATTGTGGATTTCTGCGATTTTCAAATAAATAATCTAATTTTACAGTGAGCGTTTAATGAAAGAAATGTAGAGGACTCGGGTGAGAGGGACGCTGATGCGTTGTAGTCGCACGCTTCCGGTCTGGTGGATTATGGGATATGTAGTCATCATCTACTCGTACATTTCTGTCATATCTTTGTGTTTTAGAAATAATACGAGTTTAGAATAGAGTCTAATTAAAAGACTCACATTGTGCACCATTAAAAAGCTTTTATTTAATGACATTCGTTTATTTTCCCCTGAATTCAGAAATAACACTAAATAATAATGCAGTTTTGAACATGAACACTTCTCAAGAGGTAAACATGTGTTTTTAAATGTATCCTTACAACTCTTTTAAAAAGAATCTGCAAATAGTAGGCTAGTTTGCATTATTTTTCCAGGCCATTACCACAGCTGTAAG
This sequence comes from Carassius carassius, assembly GCF_963082965.1. NCBI lineage: Eukaryota > Metazoa > Chordata > Actinopteri > Cypriniformes > Cyprinidae > Carassius > Carassius carassius. The sequence goes on along the minus strand of NC_081804.1, from coordinate 10,143,205 downwards.
CGGTCAGAACAGAAAACATTTAACAACAGCACCAAATTAGTAGCACTAAAAACATTTTCACATAACAACCTTTAAGCTGTAGGCTTGCATCTCTGCACTTTTAAGTGGCGTCTGTATGTAGTAAACACAGTATTGTACACACAAATCTAAACATCAGCTGAATCCGGCCCCTCGTCACGTAACACTGGCTGTTCATGGCTGTCAGAGGTCGGTGTGCCGGTGTTCTCTTGAGAGGGGTCTTCAGAACAGCAGCTGACGGTGGGTGAGATCACATCTGGGCTGGTGTCACATGACCCCGTGCTCTGTTCAGACATTGCAGTAGTAGTGATGGTGGTGGCCACACTGGGAGGAATGGGCTCAAATTCATCATCATCATCCTCCAGATTGGAACATTCACTGATGTCTGTTGCAAACAAAGTGGTTTCATTACACAACTTGAGAGAAACTGGTACAAACTAAGGAAGGCACAATATATTTTGTATTATACACGACCATGATCGTGTATAATACAAAATACACCAGTATACACCACATGATCATTCTAATATGCTGATTGGCTGCTTAAGAAACAGGTCTTCTTATCATCAATGTTGAAAAAAGCTGTCCTGCTTAATAGAAATTTACTGTAACATTATTAATTTTTTTACTGTCACTTTTGATCAATTTAATACATCCTTGCTGAATAACGAAGCACTGATTTAAAAACATCTGATTTTAAAAAAAATCTTACTGACCCCCAAACTTTTGAACTCTAGTGTACATTAGTGATTTTATTTATATCGGTAAATATTGGATATTCAGTCGTGGATGGTTATCTTTTATTTTTAGAAACTAAAAAGGATAATGCTAGATTACTTTTTTTTTTTTTTTACAATTTTATTTTTAGACTTTCCTAGGTGTCATAATATTGTTTTACATGGGCAGAAACTACTTTTTTTTCTGCAATTTACTTAGTCAAAACAATTTTCATTGTAATGCATCCCAATAGAAAATACTGCATTATAACTTACTGCTGAAGGCTTCTGGATATTGTTTCGCAACCTTGCCTTTTAAAGTCCTGGGGAAACACAAGTAATATTATGCATAGGAAATAACTAATGTTTATATATTATAATTTATATTGTAATAGTATGCTTAATAATATATCATATTTAAGTTAATATGAAAAATATAATAATAACATAAAAATAATATTTTTTTCCAATCATTGTTTGCATTTTCAAACTTTCATGACAAGCTTAAATGTGTTAATTTTATCACACACTTGCTTTTAATGGAGGGAGAAGTGTTCATGTCAGATCGTAGGTTTCCCACATCATCATAATTAATGTCTTAAGTTGTCAATATAATACCTTATTCGTCTGAAAATGCTGTCCAGGTCTTTCTTCATCTCTATTAAAGTGCGGGTGTGCGTTAGAAAGTGTTCATTCATCTGTTGTAAACGCACATTGGACAGTCCGTTGAAGTTGATCAGCATCTCATTGGTCTTCTCAAACCGGTCCAGCCTGGAATACACGAATGCATACAGCAAAAACAGGAAAAAAAGGATAATAAAAATGCTGCCTAAGATGGGTAACTCACATGTGTCTCTGAGCTTGAATGATGGCGTTCACGTCCTCGGAGTTCACCATACTGAGCATCCTGTTACAGAATATACCCGAAGCTGTGGGCTCCATCATGAGGCTTTTCATAAAACACAAGATGTTAGCGTCAATCATGAATCAAGTCAGTAATAAACCGATTGATACAAGTATAGTCGCTTACGCTGTAAAATATCCACTGACTAGTTTGCGTCTGACTTGGTTCTAATTAAAAAACGTCTTCATCAGATGCAAACTTGTCTGAGGCTTTGACGCTAATGGATACACCTTTTGTTACACTTATGAAACCATAAAAATCAGCGCACTGAAAAGCGGGCAGACATTTTTATTGTGATGTTGTCATATGATCACATGAGAGTGGCGTAATTCGGGAGGCGGGGTCACGGAGGTTTTGTAAGCAATGATTGGCTCTCCAAAAAAGCGGAGTGTTTGATTTAAAAATTATTGATTGTTTTTATTTTATATTAAATAATAAATAACAATTAATCGAATAATAAATATTAAATGAATTATTTTTCAACATAATTAAACAATACATTTTTAATGCTAGATATATATATTTAGTTTTTTTATGCATGCATTGTTTAATCATTCTATAATGACAAATCTATCAGATATTGTTTCACATGAGGATAAATAGTTTATTATTTGATGTACATATTATATATTTTTATATATTTAATATTAAATAATAATTATAAACATTAATAATTAAGATTTTATTTTATTTTATATGAAATAATAATTGTTAATGACTATTTCAGGTAAAATAATGTGTCACTCGAAGAGGGTAAATAGTTCACTTTTGAAATGTAATATAAAAATAATTTATTCAGCAGCACAATAAAGCAATATCACTTAAAATTGAATCTTGTATGAAAGTCTCTGGCTCGAAGGGCTGGTTGTGTTGAGTCCTGCTTCACCTTTGTTCAAACAAACACTATACTGTCACCGCTCAAACAGTCCTGAAGGCATTTCAGGTTCTGCTGGAGCTTGTGGGAAATGTCACAGTGAATGGGCTTTGCATGATTTGTTTCTACCAGACATGTGCAGGTTCCTCTTCTGCCTTTGACCTTAACAGATAACACTAACCTCTCATAATGTCACACATAACTGATGAAAATGAGAACACCCCTGCACCAGTCCCTACCTCCAGTGTGTTACAATGCTATTTTAGTATTTGATGTTGACTTTATGTTATAATTAACACTAATATATATATATATTATACAGTACAGATGCAAAGCTGAATTTTCAGCATCATTACTCCAGCCTTCAGTGTTACATGTAACATCAAGTCTATCACATGATCATTTAGAAATCATTCTAATATTCTGATTTATTATGAGTTTTGGAAACAGTTCTGTTGTCTAATATATTTGATGAAAAAAAGGTTAAAAAGAACTGCATTTATTCAAAAAAAATTCTAATAATATATATTCTAATAATATATTTTCTTACTAGCACTTTTTATCAATTTAACACATCCTTGCTGAATAAAAGTATTGATTTTATTTAAAAAGAAGATTTTATTTTATTTTTACTGACCCCAAATTACTGACCAGTAGTGTATATTCTTATTACAAAATATTTATATTTTAAAAACATAGCTTCTTTTTTTTTTATTCATCAAAGTATCCTAAAAAAGTATCACATGTTCTGAAAAATATTAAGCAGCAGAACCTTTTCCAACTTTGATAATGAATCATCATATTAGAATGATTTCTAAAGGATCATGTGATAATGATCCTAAAAATTCAGCTTTGCATCACAGAAATAAATGATAATTTAAAGTATAATAAATGTAAAAACTATTATTTTAAATTGTAATAATATATCACAATATAAATATGAATTAATATTAATAATATTTTTTTTAAATATATGTTTACACCATTGCCTTCATTTCAATGTAGTTCCGTGGTTGTCCAGTACGTGGCAGTAAACCGATTCAAAACTGATACGCGCTTAGTGAATCTTTATAGAAGAAGCCGTTCACGCATTAAAGCTCTTCTGAAGAGTTAATTAAAAATATATATCTCAGTATACCAGTCATTTCTATTATTTAACGGATTTACTCATGACAATAGGTGAGAAACTTATTTTACTAGTTTTATTTGAACGACGACGAAAAAAAGTCGCTTGTAAAGCAGTTGCATCCTGTAACTTACATCGAGCTGGCTAATATTAGCATCTTCCCATCTAACGTTCAATGCTCGACTTATCGCTCCAGAATATTCTTCATTTTTATCTTTTTCTCTACCAATAACTTGTTAAGAGCCGTGTTTTGATATAAAAGTGTCATAAAGAACTCAAAACGTCTTTTTAATCTCATTTCAGCTGGTCAGAATGGCATCAGACTGGATTGGCTGTCTTGTTTCGATCCACTGTGGACCAACTCTGGGAGTTTATCAAGGAGAAGTGTCTTCAGTAGATCAGAGCAGCCAGACCATCTCTCTCAGACACCCCTTCCACAATGGAGTCAAGTGCACAGTGCCTGAGGTCACTTTCAGGTGAATAATCAAATAAAGATCCACTGTCTGTCACAGTAGTGGCTGTTTTTGATTCTTTGTAAATGATTTTAAGACAGACCTTCTCATCTCATTGGTCATATTCTACAAATTCAAAGTATTGTAACTATATCAAAACTATATTATATCTTTTCTAATCCACAGTGCCATGGACATTAAAGATCTCAAAATCCTGGAGATCCGTAAGAGCACAACTGAAGTCCCAAAGCAGAATGGTCCTGACTCCAGCTCCACATTGATGCCGCAGGGCGGATGCAAGGATAAGGGTGGTGCTGCACTGGGCAATAGCGCTCCTCTTACAGTACCAAATAAAACGGAACCCAAAATACAGGAAGGAGGGGTGTCTCCAGTGCCACCCTACTCAAAGAGTTATGGTGAACGTCACATGGACATGGCTGCTCAAAATAAATTCTTTAGACGAAGACACAACTCCTGTGAGTCTCCTGTACCATTGGATTTTGAACCTAATCTTCCAGATTTTAACATTTATATATATATATATATATATATATATATATATATATATATATTCACTACGGGTCAAAAGTTTGGGATCAGAATGATTTTTTATGTTTTTTACAGGAGTTTCTTATGCTCATCAAAATGAGCAAAAATGTAATAAAAGGAAAAAATGTAATATTGTGAAATATTATTATGATGTAAAATATATATATTTTTTTGTATCACATTTATTCCTATGATGCAAAGCTGAATTTTCGGCATCATAACTCCAGTCTTCAGTGTCACATGATCCTTCAGAAATCATTCCAATATGCTGATTTATTATCAGTGCCAGAAACTGTTGTGCTGCTTAATATTTTTTGGAACCTGTGATATTTTTTTCAGGATTATTTGATTAATAAAAAATGTAAAAGAATAGCATTTATTTAAAATAGAAAATAACAATATATACTACAGTTAAAAAGTTCAAATGTACTGCGGTCAGTAAATTTGTATTCTTTTTTTTTTATTTTTTTTTTTTTAGAATTTTACACTTTTATTCAGCAAGTATGTTAACTTTTTAAGTAATGATAGCAAAGATTTATATTGTTAGAAAATATTTATATTTTGAATAAATGATGTTCTTTTTTGTTCTTTTAATCTTCTAAGTATCCTGAAAAGGGAATCGCAATTTGGCGGCACAACTGTTGCCAACATTGATAATTCTAACAATAAATTAGAATGATTTCTGATAAAAGGATTTCTGAAGGATCATGTGACACTTTATGGGCTTATGGAAATTCAGCTTTGCATCACAGAAATAAATTGGTTTTAAAGGATATATACCATTATTTATATTACATTTAAGATGATCAAATATAAATGTATATATATATTTGTAGCTTAGTATGATTGTGAAATTGAGCAGGTTGAAGTTTAAAAGTAAAGTACAGTAAATTAGAATAATGTTTTACTCAATTTTCTTTCTTTTTTTACAGCATTTGCAGTATTACTATTACAGTATTACTATTAGTTTAACATTTCTATTTCAAAATCACCATAAAATCATGAAAAATATAAATTTATAGTCATGTTAAATTGAAAAACATAGTGGCCTATGAAAACTAAAAAGTGGAAAGAGATTTAGTTTTTTTAAACTAATGCACACTTTAACTGTTTCTAGGGTCGTCTAGTTGCAAAGGTCCAAATCAGGCCACTCCGAAAAAGAATGGGCTGAAGAATGGAGGTCTAATGAAGAACAAAGATGATGAATGTTTTGGAGACGGTATGGAAGATGTTCCCGATGAGGACTTTGATTTTGAGGGGAACCTGGCGCTCTTCGACAAGGCTGCGGTGTTCTCGCAGATCGAATCGTCAGAACGGCGAGGCAATGGTGCGAGATCTAGAGGTACGCCTGGAGAGCAAACGCCATCACGATACCGGCACGACGAGAACATCCTAGAAGCCAAACCCGTCGTCTACAGACAGATCACTGTTCCACAGAATGAAACGAAAGAATATAGCACTGGTGAGAATCTCACCTCATGATCTTTTTATAATCGATCTCAATTTGTGTTAATTCATGGCATTTCTCCCAGACTCAGGGCTGGTGGTACCCAGCATCTCTTTCGAGTTGCACAAGCGTTTAATAGCTGCGGCAGAAAGTCATGGTCTGTCTCTGGAGCGCAGGCTTGAAATGACAGGTGTATGTGCGAGTCAGATGGCCCTCACGCTGCTTGGAGGTCCGAACAGGTTTGTGGGGCTTTAACAGAAATTGCATAATCAATAATATCATCAGCATGTCTGGTTATCATTGGTCTGGTTCTTCTTGTAGACTTACCCCAAAAAATGTGCATCAACGGCCCACAGTAGCTCTACTGTGTGGACCACATGTCCAGGGTGCTCAGGGGATCAGCTGTGGCCGGCACTTGGCCAACCATGAAGTGGAGGTCATCCTTTTCCTGCCAAACTTTGTCAAGATGTTGGAGGCCATCACCAGCGAACTTGCACTCTTTGGGAAGACGGGAGGCAAACTGGTTTCAAATGTGAAAGGTGTGACACTATTGCATCTACATTTAACAGCCATTCATGATACAATAGTTTACATTTTTACATTTATTTACATTTATAACTATGATAATTTTATTAAAAAAATTATCGGTTGATTATCGGTTGATGTTGGAGATATATAGTTGCGAAAAAAGTCTGTTCTACTCACTAAGGCTGGATTTATTTGATCAAAAATACAGTAAAAACTGTGAAATGGTAAATATTAGGCCATCCTCAAAAATATTCTTGTTTGCCGTAACCCGACCGACCCTGTCAATTTAGCACCGACTCAATTTTTTGACCGACCGACTTGCCGATTGTAAATTTGCGTTAAGACCGATCAATTATTTTTTTACTTTTCAAACAACTAATACAAACGCAATAAAATACTATTAATTATATTTAAGTATTGTAAATATATAAATTGCCTTGGCCTACATACAAAAGAAGGCTATCTTCTTTAATAAAAATAAACGTCATCTGTGTTTACACGGATGTCACACTGTGGCCTGTGCGTTCGCTTCGTCTCATACTCTCACTCACTGTCAGAGTCAACGGTTCGCGCTTGGTAATGATGGCTGCGGCTGCAGTAAACTAAATGTTCGCTGTCACTGTTCAAAGTCATACGGGTTCGGGCACCATAATACATCTAACAAAAATTCATTAAAACAGCTCGACACCGCTTTAACTTGGCACAAAGTTCTGGAAAAACTGTGCCCAGATCTTTTCCCATCCCTTCTCCTCTCTAGTCTAAAACCGTGACCGTGTCGACTGTCACTTTATGTTCGAAAATCTATTGCACGAATCAACCAACACAAGTTTCGAAAACGAAAATAAGAAAATGATTTTAACGACCTTTTCTCGGAGCGCGTCCAGGTTTTTTTTTTTTTTTTTTTTGAACAGGCGTCACACAGCAACTGCAGCTTCGGACAAACACGCATAACAGCAAATAATACTTCTGCACAATGTTTCTCTTTTTACAACAGAAATGTGAATTCAGCCGGTATTCAGTCTCATACAGTTTCGGGCTTGAATCGCCTAGGGCTGTCAAAATAGCTGAAAAACTAAATTCAAATTTTTTACTTAAATATGATCAAAATTCGAATTTTAAATGCATAATTTCAGTTAGGGTGAAGAAAAGCTTTTTGCTTCTCTTCTGAGGCTCAAGAGAGCGCATCGAATAAAATATTACTGTTTATTCAAAGCATTACAATACATGACTGTGAAAAAAACATTTAAAATAATGTTTATGAACCAGTTATTATTAATTAAGTTGCTTGAACTATAAACAAAACAGCATCATGTATACATGCATTGTTAAATAAATAAAAAGGGCGGAAAACCAGTCACACAGGATACATTTAAAAACATGAGATGCAGTGGGATGGGGAACAAAAACCCAACATAAAGTTTCGAGATATTTGTAGAAAATTAAATTAATTTATAAATTTTACATGTCTTTCTAAGTATGCGGCTCTCTTGTGCGAGACGCGAGTCCAACGGTGTCCCTCTAGAAAATGTGCGAAATATTCGTTCTGTGTGAACGGCTTGGTTTCAGTTTTGATGTAAACAAGATCTTCTCCACATTGATGTTCTTTTTTTTTCTTTTTTTTTTCTTTTTTTTTTCTTTTTTTTTTGTGTCTTCAACTGGATAGGCTAATATAACCTTATAATGCAATGACACATACATCGTCATCGCATCTCGTGCGCGTACACGAGGTGAAAGATGAGAAAGCAGATACTGCGTGTCGACCTCGTCCGCCTTTGAAAGTTGTGTAGACACAGCTGTGCGCGCGGCGAGATGGAATGGAACACGTACCGGGGCTCATAAGGCAGCTTCCTTAATGCACACCTAAAATTCATATGCGCATTCGAATGTGGATTTTTATTTTAAATTCGACGAATATTCGAAAAAAAGTTTTTTGACAGCCTAAGAAAATCGCCTATGTGATTTTTTTTTTTTTGTTGTTGTTGAAATTGAATCATAAAAACAGCCATGTTGAAACCTGCAGTTAATGTTTTGCATTATGGCAGTCCACTCTGCTTATTGTTTTTCAAAAATGTTGCGCTCCTGTTTGTCATTGTGCACGTAACTTCACGCCAAATAATCATCAGAAACATTGGTCTTTACCAATATATTGAATCTTTACATTCCTCCTGCCTGTTGTCCGTGGATTTACCTATATTTCGTGTTATTTGCCGTATAAAACTTTAGACATGCAAAATCAATTTTACAATCGATTCAATAAACACTCATCACTCAAACAAGATTTTTTTTCACAAAAGTGACAACCCAAGAATTATTTTATTTAGACAAAATGCCATAGAATTTTAATAAAGATTTTTTTAAGTTACCACTAAAACATAATAATCAGCTTTTCTACCACTTGTGATAGGATCACCAGGTGTAATCCAGTTGATCCCGATACCCGCCCCCCCAAAAAAAGAAGTTTCCACTAACACAAATTTTGATGATGAAAAACCTTGCGTCTGGTTTCTGTATGTCACAAATCTTCCTAACACACCCACCTGAATGCTTTGTTTAGATGGGCTTAGAAAGTCTTGGAAACTTCCACTGTAAATTGCAAAAACATGTTTAGCTTTGTACCCACCCACCCTCCTTATGTAATATACCAGAACACTTCTGAAAGCCAGAGGGAGGCGTATGCTATATTAAATGAGTTCTGTTTCAAAAATTCAACTACATGAGTCTTATCCACTGATTTAAAAGAAAATGTAACTTCACCCTCAGACTTGCCCGAGACGCCGGTTGACCTAGTCATAAACTGCCTGGATTCGCATGAAAATGGATTCTTGAGGGAGCAGCCCTGGTACAAGGCTGCCGCCGACTGGGCCAACCAGAACCGAGCCCCGGTACTGAGCATCGACCCTCCTGTAAGCGGACAGGCACATGCCGTGGAAGCAAAATGGTCACTTTCCCTCGGCCTCCCGCTGCCTGTGTCCGAGGACGCCGGCCGAGTCTACCTGTGTGACATCGGCATTCCCCGACATGATCAAATACCACTCCCCCTTTGGATGTAAATTCGTCATTCCGTTGCACTCTGAATAAGCCATTGACTTTCACGGTCAAGGCTCACTGAACCTGCCTTAAAGATTTTAAGTATGAACGGACCTCAGTTTGAATGTTGCAGCAGAACTGAAACTTCTCAGTCTCTATTTTTTCTCAAATTCTTCTATACTTCTGTGATGATTCCCATAAAAGGGAAGTGATAGCAAATGATACCAGCTCTTGTGACAAACCTGATCTGATAAAAGCAGAACCAACATCATTATACTCACCGTCTGCTGCATTCGTACAGTCTTACAATAATCCTTCTCACAGCCATTTTAATATGCAAGGCTGATCTTTTTGGATAAGACAACTTTTATAACCAATTAAATATGTAGTAGTGTCACAAAACAGCAACTGGCTCACACTTAATACGACTTGATTGGTCTTATGGCATTTTTGAATGTCGTTTTGTTACTTTCAGCATCTTAAATAGAAGAATTCGTTTTTAGTTCTTCGTCAAATGTGCTGATTTAGATAGTCTTTACATTTCCCCACAGAAAAATGTGCATTAGATGGGGCTTTGGTCTTTTTCCCCATGCTTTTTTTCTTTCTTTATGTGCCAGATTGATCAAAGTCAGTGTTAAGGCACTGAGGTTAAGAGCAATTTATTGCATGCAACATTTCTTACAGCGTTATTTGCTTTGTTGACCAAGCCCAGTGTGCTGTAAATATGACTGGGATCTCATCAGTGGTAAAATGTTGCACACTGGTAAGATAAGATAAGTGGATTCTGCTTTGTGATATTGGTTGCCATTGGACCAATACTGACCATTTTAAGCAGTCATTGGCCAATACCACCAATTTTCTTAGGCTAATATTTTTTGCTGTGCTTTACCTCATTTCCACTTGTTTCAGTTCTCAGTGCTCAAACATAAGCAGTCTATGAAATCCTGTTTTAAATGCGAGGTGGCATTGCTTGTTTGGTTACATAAAACAAGGATCTTTTAAGAAAGAAAGATGCTCCACTTGTTGCAATAAACCTGCTTGCTGATATAGATTCATGATTTTATTACAGGTTGTGTTACTGTGCGCACAAACCCATTACAAAGCAAAAAGTCGGTCTGTGCTACACACTCAGTTCTTTTGGGTAATAAGGAGTTTTTCAAAAGCTATGTTAAGGACAGTTGAAATATTTGCTGGAGACTGCAGATCGTATGCCTTCACCGTTAAAATGAGAGGCACTTATGACTCGTAAATGCTTCATAAAAGATCCGTATGCGACAATAATGAACTTAAAATTGTTTCAAAACTGACACCAGGAAATAATGTATTTTTTTTTTCTCCTTTTTTCTTTTTTTTTTTTTTTTACATTGGTTAAGCTATGTACAATCTAGTGGGGATCTTTCTTGTCACAAGTGTTAAGATAAACTAGAAACCAACAGACCTTTCACATCACCTGTTCTCAGTTATGAGGAAAAAAATGAATGTGAATTTTTGTTTTGTTAGTTTTTTTCTCTCTCCTCCTTTTCAGAGTTGATGTGTCTGTAAGGTCATTGGTGCAGCCTCTGATGGTTGTAGGAGCTCATTTTAATTAGCTTTTGAGCTTAAAAACAAAGACTAAACGAGTCCGTTATTAAAAGCATTAATAAGTTAATGATGCTAATGTGATTGCACTGTCACAGTATAGCAAAGGTCCATCTTATAGTGGATGAATACAGATAAGAGAAAGTCTGTCTAACAATACAGCAGTTACTGAGCAAATCCAGCACTAAAAGAGCTTAAAATGGTGCCAAAATCACTTGCTGCTTTTTTATTTACGACTTGTTACTTGAAATTGAAAATATTACTGCTGTACAATTTTGTTTTTGTTTTTTTTGTTTGCACACAAATAGGCTCTAATTGATAATAGCTACAGAGCCCAGTCGTAACATTCAGTTGAATATTTTGTGATACCCAAGCACTACTTGTGCTTAATGTATGTCAAAATGCAGTTTGATATAAATCATTCCTCCGTAGGAGTTTGCTTCTAAAATCTGACCACACTCTGTTGAGTAATTTAAAAAAAAATTCAAAAACGTTTTGTTTTTATCTGGTGATTTTCATTTTTGTGGCTTCTCCTCGATGATGTCTCTTGAGGTTTGAAGGGCTTTTGTTCAGTATCAAATATTGAAAGTTACTTTTTGGTTTCTTTCCACAGGTTTCCATTAATATGCCTTTTTCTTCACAAAAGCATGAGATAAAGGTTGTTAGCATTGCATAATTTTGCATTTATCTCTGCACTTGTTGTGTAAGTCAAGACACGATTCGGTTCTGGTTTAGATAACAACAACGTTACCATTAATTGTGAATTAGTGACATTTGTTCTGATATAGCTGGAAACCTTACAATGTCAACCTTTAAGTGTAAGGACTGAATAAATAAAGAGAATGGAAATATGACTTTATGACTGTTGTATTATTTACATTGACAATTCTGTATGAATTTAATGTCTTTGTCTTTGCAATTCTCTTTAAAAGCGCGTGCTGTCGCTCCAGTCTCCAAATGCGAAATTACGAATCCTACAACGGAAAAGGCTGCTTATAAATATTAATTATGTATAATGACGTTGCTTGGTAACCTTCTTGGAGCGTCCGCCTACGCAGTCTCATTAATATTGACGAGCCGTCATTATAACATTCGTAATTGGCCAGCAACCTGCCGCCCACCTACCAACGTCTTGCTATCATCAAATCACATCTCGTAAATTAATTAACATTCATAAGCTGAGCCTTCTCCGTAGTAGAATTATCAATGCACGCACATGCGCACTACGCACGGGGCTGTCTGAAGAAGTGCGTTTCCTTTTCAAGTGGCTGAATGCATGCATGCATGTATGTATGTGTGTGTGTGTGTGTGTGTGTGTGTGTGTGTGTGTGTGTGTGTGTGTGTGTGTGTGTGTGTGTGTGTGTGTGTGTGTGTGTGTGTGTAAAATACAGCTGTAGCCCCTGGGTGTGCTGCGCTTCCGTTACGCATACAAACGGCTCGCTTCAGGCGGCGTAACGTTGATCGAATTTTACCGTTTGTGAAACGCTGCAACAGTTGTGTTTTTAAGCCGAGCCGTTTGTTTCCTCACGCGCCATGTTTTCAAATTGAAGAGAATTCAGTCGCTGCAGTCTTTAACGGTTTTGGGGGATAATATTTGTATTCTAGGACGAGCTGGTCATCTTTTGTCTGCATTGATGTTAGAGTAAAGCTCTCTGGAAGATCCGTTTTGCTGAATGTGTGAGTGACTGCTTCTGAATCTTCTTTTGATACGATCTAGTGGGTTTGACCCACACATGGACTTAGTGGACACGCCTGAAACATCTCTAACTTTAAGGCTTTTGGACATCAAGGGCTGATCATCCACGGAACACATAGGTACTGTTTTGTATTATGTATTATGCCAATATTACAGCTTGATCTTAACCACCTTTTTGCTTCTTTCAACCTTCTGCATGTCTAAGAATGGGCACATTGTTTCTCAGTTTGAATGCGAGGGTCTGCTTCCCAGCTGTCCAAATAAGAGCCACTTGAGGCTCCTGCATTGGAGGTCATTCATGATTTGTTAATTGACTTAAAGCATCTGTGCAAGATGCTTTGGACTAGTCCCAGTTTGAGATGTATTGTCTCTTTGCAAGTCCTGATTGGATCAGCAGTGCTGTTGTCCATCAGCATCATCCTGGGATTGTTATGTTGTCATGGTTTTGTGAGTGTTTAATAACACCATCTGAATGTGGGATTGAACTGGAGATTTGGTGGCAGACACTCAATTCTTTATAGCTGTTAAGGGACACAAGGGTAGCATTTACTAGTAAACACATACAGTTTCAGTCACTTACGTTACATGTTATTTGAGCAAGAAAAAATTCCCATGATAAAAAGGCAGTTATTCAAATCATTGTAGAAAGGCTTCAGTGTGTTTTGCCTTCATTAATATTAATGAGATGGATTTAGAAAGGTTGAAATCCAAAGGTCACTTCCTTCTGTTAAAGTGCAGATTTTAAAGGACCAGTTCCCCAAATTGTCACTGTCATGTTTCAAATATGACTTTCTCTTTATTTACAATTTTTTTTAATGAATTTCCAGACCAAACTGAAAAAAACTGTTTTTTTACATAATAAAAATGAATGTGGACTGTAATGCTTAGGACAGTAAAAGTTTCATAAAAAGATTTCATATATCCAATGCACATTATTCCAGTGGTTGCCAGCAAACCTCTAAAATGGGCTAAAAAAAATGACTTTTATTTGACAAAATTGGTGGTGTTGGCAATTACGTGTCTTTTTACCCAGTTTATTATATGCTATGTTCAGGGACTTAAAATAAACATGAACTCAGATTATATTAATGTTCAAATTTATTTATATTTCAGCTAGTTGCCAACATTTCTCATTTTCATTTAGTATAAAATATATTAAATAATAAAATACTAAATAAAATCCATTTAACTTTATTTACTAAAATAACAAACTAAAACAGAAGTAAAATTCATAAAAATTATACAGACATTTAAAAATGACACAAAAATAAATAAATGAATTCATAAACGAACTAAAATTAATACTAAAATGTAAAATATTAGTAGAAACTATAATAGTATCTCAGTTATACTTAAAAAAAAAAACACTGCTTTTTTAATAATGTTGGTATTTAATAGTCATTAGCTCTTAAAGCTTCAGAGCATGGGAAGATTTTCAGGAAATAACGACTTAGATTTCAGTATGCTTCTACCTCAAGGAGTCATAATACTCGGAATATAGGGCAAAGTCATATGGATATTTTTAAGGTACTTTTATGGTGCTTTTGTGTGTTGGGGCTTCACAGACCCAGTTCCCATGTGTATTCTTTAAAAATGTACTTTTTACTTACTATAGCTTTGGAACAACATGAGATTTGAGAAGTTATGCTAGATTTGTAATATTTTTTTGGTTGAATTGTCAACTGGGCAGCCATTCTAGAATGTCTTCTTTGTCATCATTATATGTGTAACTATTTTCTGCCTTCATTCATTCTTTTTTCGCTTAAAACCGTATCAGCTGACCTTGTCATCTCAGAGATGGCCGTTAAAAGCAGAGCCCCTCTTTTGAAGAGCATGAAAACAGCACTTCCTGTTCAGTTCCTTTAATTCACACCAAAGAGCTGCTCAGTTGAGCTTGGTTGCATCTCAAAGTGTCTGTCAGAATTAATGTCTTTCTGTATTTCTGATTTCAGGGATTTCCCCTGCTTCTAAACTGCAGTCCTTTCAGCATTTTGTGGAGTACTTTTGTTTTACTACTTTAGTTTTTTTTTCTCATTTTCCAACAGTAGTCAGTTTTACATGTTCTCATATACTGCTCAGTTTTATAACAACACTTCCTTACAGAGCCTGACATGGGAAACTGATACCGCTCATTGCTGTCAAATCTCTTTGCAGTGTTATTTTGCCTTTCAAAATAAGGGGACAGATACTGTCCAGCTGCAAAAAGGACCATAAATGTTGTGTTATGTTATTTGCCAAGTCTTCTGTTAGAGGATCAGAGCTAAACTGAAGTTGTTCTAGTTTCATGTTTGGTTGTAGAGCTCACCTTGTTGATGCTGGTCATCTCTACTGTCACAGTGGCTTGTCAGTAGATGACAGAGCAGTGTAATTAAGCATCAAAGGGAGCTGGAGGAGCAGCTCTGCCCAGAGGGGAGAGCGTTTGCTGGGTCAAGCTGATGTGAGACGCCCCCTGCCATGACACTGTGGAGCTTAAAAAGCCTTGTGGTAACAGAACTGAAGGAAATAACTGGGTATTATTATGAAGGCTAATGATATACACCCAATGTGACCCTCATTTACTGGGGTCTTTGTTTTTTTAAATAATAATCTCCAATCTTATGAGAAAAATTTACTATAAGGTGGATATATATATATATATATATGAGTAATCTCACTTTACTTAGTTCACATCATTTTTAGGTTTATGAAATTTATATAATTTATATTTTTTCTATTTCTATTTGTAATAATAAATTAATGCTTTTTATTTGTTAAAACTAAATATATTCAGTAATATTTTATCATATAATGATAATATTTCAGAATGAAAATGGTTATTCTCTCAGTATCCTCCCCTACACTGCATTTCCCTGTGGCCTTTGTAGGAATGCTTTGTCTTCCATCACCATGGAAATTTGTGCATGAATATTAATGACATGCATGAGCAATTTCTTGGTGGGCCTCCCATATGATCACAGTGTCCATGAGGATTATTACTAAAATAACCTGTATATAAATATGTAATTATTTTGTTGAACAGTATAGTGGCTTTTTGTTACTGCAATTAATTATTAATAATGTTTAACATGATCTAAAATGAAGGTTATTATTTATAAATTAAAGGCCACATAATTCAAAAATTATATATATATATATATATATATATATATATATATATATAATATACACAATTTAAATGCTATCAATTTTGAATCACGGGGCCAGTTTTCTTTTTTTTTACTTCATGTTTTTGAAAGAATGACCAATGCTGTGTTTATTTGATCGCAAATGCAATATATCTAAATAAAATAAATCTAAATAAAATAAATCTATTTGCATATATTTTAAAATGTAGTTTCTTCCTTACCTGAATTTTCAGCAGCCCTTTTGTTTTGTGTGTATTATTTTAATTTGTTTATTAAGAAGATGAGATGATAGCATGGCTGTGTGTGCTCAGTTTGGTCTTATCAGCTTCCAAGTAAGCAATCTCATGAAACTTTTGTGTGATGTGCAGAATATAGTTGAGCAGAATACCTGAGGTCACAATCTCTCAACCTGCTGGATCTTGCCCTAGCGCACAAGAATCCCACATATCATAATGCTGCTTTTCACTTATATCATTTTCATCTTCTCATACACATTCAGCGGCACAAATGCAATGATTGCCTTTACAAAAAATAGTACAATTGTGGTACAGTAACTGTTTCAGATGGAATCATCATGATTATCATATTAATGTACAATTATTTTTGTCATTGAAAGATTGTTTCAGCATATTTTGTTAACATCAGAAGGATTGGATTAGGATTTCTTTTTGTCTATCTAACTAATGTCTGTGCTATACTGTAACTTTCCTATATCTATGTCATAACTACAGACTAAAGCAGTTTTGTTCAGTGAAGCCTTTCTGAAGAACCTTGAAGATCATCAAATATATGTGAATGAATGCCTGATATTGAGCATGGATACAAACCCTGACACATTAGAACTTCATAACGGATCTAAAAATAGAGAGCATATCTCAGCGGCCCTCCTGAAACATACTGACTGTACTCATTAAATGAACATGCTGAAAGATGCTCCATTTGTGGCTGAATGGGAGGACTGAAGAGCATCCAAGCATTGGGGTAGGATCGTACGCTGACCCATAGAAGTATTTTGTAAGCGTTCTAATAGATCAGATGTTTTGTTAAGAGGATATGAAGTAGATGGGTTTAGGGGATGAAAGGCTGTGAGGCTGGAATCCACTCTATCTCTGAGCACATCACGTCTCTGTTCTCTCTCATTGAAGTTGTTTTCCTGGTTCCTCGTGTGGCCTGAAGGAAACAGTCATGCCTCCCTAGTCCCCTACTGAGTCTCACTGCTGCTCTCACACGTGCTTCGCTTTGAACACAACAGTATAAATCACAGTGTATGACGTTTTGTGTGACATTTAAAGGCATTTGGTTTAATAGCCTGCAGGCTTTGTTTCAGGAACAAACTGAAAAGATGATCAGGACGGCCTCTGTATAGCCCCTGTATAGGACCCGGCATATTGCCGGAAAATTGCTGGGTCGCCTTCTGTGTGAAAGCAACCACGTCCCGGGATTGATTCCGGCATTGAACCCGGGTCGGGGACCTAGTAACATCCCAGGACGAGCGCTGTTTGAACAAAAGCTAGATCTAATGCCGTGTCGAAGTGATTACACACGTTATCTCGCGACTCTTTTACCGGCTGTTTTGAAGGAAGATCAACGTTCGCGACGAAAAAATATGTACAAACTGTAATGAAGCAATGATCAGTTAGTTCTTCACTTTCCGCGCTGACGCCGAGATCGTTCGCTTGTTTCAGTGAAAGTATAACGTGCCTAACGTTTTCGACTCGTACATTACACGTCACGCCCTGATGTCACGTGTCGTTACGGGATCTTTACGGGTTGTGTATGAAAGTACCACATATCCCGGGTAATCACTGGCAGTGTGAAAGTGCAAAATCTAGCGACCCGGGAACAATTGCCGGAACACTTTACCCGTGTATTTGCCGGAATGGCAGTGTGAAAGGGGCTTATGAGAGGTAAAGTGGGTCTGGAAAAGTCATTAACCATAATTAATTAATCATAAATGAATGGAATCTTAGACATGATAAAGTCTAAAGTTAATGTGTATGACTGTGTATACACACACACACACCAGTAATCTAAAAAGAAAAAAATATTTTTTTTTACATTTTAACAAATTTAATAGATTGTAAATCATTTTTGCATTTATATTTGCTTGATTTAAACTTAATTGGTTTAATAATAACATTAATTATTTTCAAAAATCAAAGATGAAGTGGAATATTAAAGTGGAAACTTCCTGCTATACGGCTGTGTTGACCTTGGACCTCAGAAAACACAGTGGACCAACACCAGCAGATGACAACACCAGCAGATTCCACAAAGTGGAATATTAAGAATATTACTATATTTTACCAAATTAATAGTGGTTTCAAACTTATTACAGGTGCTGGTCATATAATAAGAATATAATCAAAAAGTCGATTTATTTCACTAATTCCATTCAAAAAGTGAAACTAGTATATTATATTCATTCATTACACACAGACTGATATATTATTCTATAATATATTATTAAAATTCTTTTAATTTTGATGATTATAACTGACAACTAATGAAAATCCCAAATTCAGTATCTCAGAAAATTAGAATATTGTGAAAAGGTTCAGTATTGAAGACACCTGCTGCCACACTCTAATCAGCTAATTAACTCAAAACACCTGCAAGGCCTTTAAATGGTCTCTCAGTCTAGTTCTGTAGGCTACACAATCATGGGGAAGACTGCTAACTTGACAGTTGTCTAAAAGACGACCATTGACACCTTGCACAAGGAGGGCAAGACACAAAAGGTCATTGCAAAAGAGGCTGGCTGTTCACAGAGCTCTGTGTCCAAGCACATTAATAGAGAAGCGAAGGGAAGGAAAAGATGTGGTAGAAAAAAAGTGTACAAGCAATAGGGATAACCCATAGACTGTATAAAAACATGGACGTAGTGTCTGTGACGTCACCCGTAGTCTCCTGAAGGGTGTTTTTGAAGCCTAAAGTGTGTAGAGCAGCGTGTCACCGCGCGACTCTGCCGGACAATCAAAAATGGGCAAAAAGGCAGGAGCTAGTTGCTGAAGCCACACCCACCTAGCACGACGGCAGTGTCAGCAGCGGCAATCCACCTGTCACTCAAGTGGCTACGCCCTTAATTATGCAGAACTTTAAGTCTTAATATAATTTAAACGGATGAGTTATAAATAAAATTCACCCCCTCACAGTTGTCATGAAGGGCAAAATTAGCTATTTAGACCAAAATCATTTTTTTAACCAGGCTGTAAACATTTTTTTTCCTGCTGTAAAGTTGGGCATTTTAACATGGGGAGTCTATGGAACTGACTCCCTTTTGCAGCCAGCCTCAAGCGGCCAGTCGATGAATTGCGGTTTTAGTCACTTCCTTATTGGCCTCACGAGAGAGAGCGGGAGGTTGGCGCTCGAGATAACCGCACCCTGGAAAGGATTGTGAAACAAAACCCATTCAAAAATGTGGGGGAGATTCACAAAGAGTGGACTGCAGCTGGAGTCAATGCTTCAAGAACCACTACGCACAGACGTATGCAAGACATGGGTTTCAGCTGTCGCATTCCTTGTGTCAAGCCACTCTTGAACAGCAGACAGCGTCAGAAGCATCTTGCTTCAAAAAGGACTGGACTGGACTGCTGCTGAGTGGTCCAAAGTTATGTTCTCTGATGAAAGTCAATTTTGCATTTCCTTTGGAAATCAGGGTCCCAGAGTCTGGAGGAAGAGAGAAGAGGCACACAATCCACGTTACTTGAGGTCCAGTGTAAAGTTTCCACAGTCAGTGATGGTTTGCAGTGCCATGTCATCTGCTGGTGTTGGTCCACTGTGTTTTCTGAGGTCCAAGGTCAACACAGCCGTATAGCAGGAAGTTTTAGAGCAATTCATGCTTCCTGCTGCTGACCAACTTTATGGAGATGCAGATTTCTTTTTCCAACAGGACTTAGCACCTGCACACATTCCCAAAGCTGTCAGTACTTGGTTTAAGGACCATGGTATCCCTGTTCTTAATTGGCCAGCAAACTCATCTGACTTTAACCCCATAGATTATGGAAAGAGGAAGATGCGATATGCCAGACCCAAGCATGCAGAAGAGCTGAAGGCCACTATCAGAGCAACCTGGGCTCTCATAACACCTGAGCAGTGCCACAGACTGATCGACTCCATGCCACGCCGCATTGCTGCAGTAATTCAGGCAAAAGGAGCCCCAACTAGTATTGAGTTCTGTGCATGCTCATACTTTTAATTTTTATACTTGTTAGTTGGCCAAGATTTCTAAAAATCCTTTTTTGTATTGGTCTTAAGTTATATTCTAATTTTCTGAGATACTGAATTTGAAAATGTATGTGAAATATTAAGTTTGCGGCATAGAATCTTTCAAATAAGTTTAAGAGTTTTTACACACAGTCTGTTATTGTGGGGATATTTTCACGCCCCTAAACATGACGTGCCACGGAACAAAACATGATTTGTTGTTTTATCTGTCAGTCAAATGGCCTTAGCCATTCAAAGCGGCCAAGGTTCCCAGACCTTCTGCCATCAGACTGAAGGTCTGGCTATGCGAGACTACTCAATACCTTTACTAAACACTTATGCTTGTTGTGCAGTTGCATAAAGGATTTTTAAGGATAATTTAAGTTGTCCTTAAAACCAAAGTCGATGTCCATTTGACTCAGCCTTGATAAAGCCGGGTTGGAGTGTCCAGTTCTGGCGTACAAAGACACTTTTGTCAAAGTCTGGTTCTGCATCATACCCTCTAGAAACTTCCGTAGACCTGTCATCTTCAAGCCACCAGAGTTTCCTGTTTAGTGCCAGTAAATTGCCTGCTGGCCGCCAAAAGTCTGCTGCAAGTTTTTAGAGATTCAAGGAATGAAAAGTTCTCTTGTGCGAGGCGTAGCCCTGCCGATGCAGTCCTTAAACAATGATATCATTTATAACAAGGGTTTTGCCAAGGCACACCCCAAAATTGTTTCTGATCACAGAATAGCCTCATTGATTTTGATTGGTGGATGCATTCCTCTTTGAGTGTCAAACTCTTGTTTTCTAAATTAACTGTATTTGTGATTGGATATTGCTCAGGTTTGGCAGTAATCTGCTTTTTTGATGTGGCACACATTTTATTTATTTAGGTGTTTTCACATGATCATCATTCATCATTTGTTTCCCTCTGTTACGGTTGTTTAGGGTGAGCTTATACTCACTAATACCATCTGGATGATTTCCACAGCTTCATGTCAGTGTGACAGTCAAGTTATTTAATGCAAGTCTGTTAATTCACATTTTTCGGGTTAGCATATAATTTAAATTTGTTTATAGGTGGTTGCTAATGTGTTATGTGCAGACCCTTTAATGAAAATCAATGGGATTTTTTTTGTTTTGTTTTATCATCTTTCATGCTAGAGTACAATTTCAGATTGAGTTCTGTACCAAAAGTGTATTGCTTGAGGTTAGAGGTACTGTTCACATCTCTAAAACGAATATATGTGTTAAATGATGTATGTGATGATGAGTAATAATAATGAACGCCTTAGCAAAAAGCACTAATAAAGTGTCTTGTTAAGCACAGGTAGCTTCAAATGACAAACATTTGGATTATGAGTGAGTGATATTAATAGCTCATTGCATTTTTTGGCAAGTGCTGTAAAGAGGAGGTTAGTTCAGTTGAAACAAAATGTCTTCCTGCCACTTCTTGCAGACAACTTGTGGCATTTTTTTTATTGCACAGTTCATTTCACATATAAAATTAGGTTATCAGAGCAGCAGGTGTAGACTGTTTTTAAAGGAAAGTGTGTTATATTCTCACTGTGAGGGCTTCTGTGGATTGTTGGTGCCCCTTTTGCTGTCTGCTACTCTTACCAGTACCCTTCAACCCATAGTGCTCATCACTCACCGATGCCTGCGTACCAATACAGGAAGACCATTTTAGTCTCAGCAGCTCATGCAGGAAGTGACTTCATGTTGTGGAGCTTGCTGCAGCTTTCAAGCCAGAGATACTTTGAACTGAATAGATTGGCAGTCAGTGTTGGTTGACATATTAAAGAGGTCAACGCGCTCAGAGTCATATCATATCTAGTTCACAAGCATGCCGCATACACTGCACTTCTTCTGAAAATATTGTGGGAGGATTAAACTGGTGTGAATTTCATTGTTCCACGCAAAGAATGATAGAAAACTTGCAAATGCCTGCAAATGGTATCAAAACACACTTGCATAGACTTTAAAGTCAACAAAACACAGCCTATTTACTTTCTTAATGACCGTTCCTTACCGTATTGTGCACGAATTAATGGCATCGATGAATAAAATCCAGTCCCGCACCTTCTCTTCTCGTTGGATTTTCTGTTTTGCTCAGAAATACATCACATTATGAAACAAAATAGGTTGGGAATGCTGTTTTATGTGGACTTTTAAAGCACTTTTTCTGTGTAATAGATTATTTGTTAGATTTCAGCCTAGAACTAATTGCTCGGTTGCAGCTACGATTTCTGTTAATGTCGAGCAGAAATGTTTCTGGTACATTTGGTTTCTGATTCCAGGTGTTGTTAAATTCCCGTGAGAAATCGTCCAGAAAATCTGCCTGCTAATTTGTTCCCATGAGGGTGTTATTTGAGGATGGCAGACTCGCATGTGTCATTTGTTTTAGTTTGTTCAGAAGTTTCTTCTCCCTACAAAACTTGTCATAGTGGAAAGAGAGCGATAATAACTTTCAGATTCACATTGCTCATCACCAGGAAAGTGAAACTTTTTTTTTTTTTTTTTTTTTACTTCTCATTTCTGGTGTTCTCAATTCTCAAGCTGTGGTGTGAGCTTAATTTTTTTCGTAGTAATTATATTTTTATTTGTGATACACCACAGCTTTATTTAACCTCATGTTAAGATGAAGAAAAAAGT
The DNA here is from genome assembly GCF_963082965.1 of Carassius carassius. Classification (NCBI taxonomy): domain Eukaryota; kingdom Metazoa; phylum Chordata; class Actinopteri; order Cypriniformes; family Cyprinidae; genus Carassius; species Carassius carassius. The sequence goes on along the minus strand of NC_081804.1, from coordinate 10,120,322 downwards.
CTCACAGAGCCAGATCTTTGAGTTAACAGAACTAGATCTAATCTGGTGGCGACTTGGACCTGAAGAATCAGTCTGGCATTGAAACATCTGATTGACCCGCATATTTATCTGAAATCTGCCGCAATAATAGACCAGCATGAAAAGAAAAAAAAGTGTATCACAGCTTTAATGTTATTTAGTTTATTTAATTTCACATATTTTAGTATCTCGACAGTCTCCAAAAAATGGATGTACAAAAAACCCTGAAAGTGGGTGTGTGTGTGAGTGTGTGTACAGTCGTGGCCAAAAGTTTTGAGAATTACATAAATATTGGAAATTGGAAAAGTTGCTGCTTAAGTTTTTATAATAGCAATTTGCATATACTCCAGAATGTTATCAAGAGTGATCAGATGAATTGCATAGTCCTTCTTTGCCATGAAAATTAACTTAATCCCAAAAAAACCTTTCCACTGCATTTCATTGCAGTCATTAAAGGACCTGCTGAGATCATTTCAGTAATCGTCTTGTTAACTCAGGTGAGAATGTTGACGAGCACAAGGCTGGAGATCATTATGTCAGGCTGATTGGGTTAGAATGGCAGACTTGACATGTTAAAAGGAGGGTGAAGCTTGAAATCATTGTTCTTCCATTGTTAACCATGGTGACCTGCAAAGAAACGCGTGCAGCCATCATTGCGTTGCATAAAAATGGCTTCACAGGCAAGGATATTGTGGCTACTAAGATTGCACCTAAATAAACAATTTATAGGATCATCAAGAACTTCAAGGAAAGAGGTTCAATTCTTGTAAAGAAGGCTTCAGGGCGTCCAAGAAAGTCCAGCAAGCGCCAGGATCGTCTCCTAAAGAGGATTCAGCTGCGGGATCGGAGTGCCACCAGTGCAGAGCTTGCTCAGGAATGGCAGCAGGCAGGTGTGAGCGCATCTGCACGCACAGTGAGGCCAAGACTTTTGGAATATGGCCTGGTGTCAAGAAGGGCAGCAAAGAAGCCACTTCTCTCCAAAAAAACATCAGGGACAGATTGATCTTCTGCAGAAAGTATAGTGAATGGACTGCTGTGGACTGGGGCAAAGTCATATTCTCCGATGAAGCCCCTTTCTGATTGTTTGGGGCATCTGGAAAAAGGCTTGTCCGGAGAAAAAAAGGTGAGCGCTACCATCAGTCCTGTGTCATGCCAACAGTAAAGCATCCTGACACCATTCATGTGTGGGGTTGCTTCTCATCCAAGGCAGTGGGCTCACTCACAATTCTGCCCAAAAACACAGCCATGAATAAAGAATGGTACCAAAACACCCTCCAACAGCAACTTCTTCCAACAATCCAACAACAGTTTGGAGAAGAACAATGCATTTTCCAGCACGATGGAGCACCGTGCCATAAGGCAAAAGTGATAACTAAGTGGCTCGGGGACCAGAATGTTGAAATTTTGGGTCCATGGCCTGGAAACTCCCCAGATCTTAATCCCATTGAGAACTTGTGGTCAATCCTCAAGAGGCGGGTGGACAAACAAAAACCCACTAATTCTGACAAACTCCAAGAAGTGATTATGGAAGAATGGGTTGCTATCAGTCAGGATTTGGCCCAGAAGTTGATTGAGAGTATGCCCAGTCGAATTGCAGAAGTCCTGAAAAAGAAGGGCCAACACTGCAAATACTGACTCTTTGCATAAATGTCATGTAATTGTCGATAAAAGCCTTTGAAACTTATGAAGTGCTTGTAATTATATTTCAGTACATCACAGAAACAACTGAAACAAAGATCTAAAGCAGTTTAGTAGCAAACTTTTTGAAAACTAATATTTATGTAATTCTCAAAACTTTTGGCTACGACTATACTCCCAAAACAAGAAGTGAGCTAATTTGTGATTATTATCCTATATAAAGTTTCTGACGATTTAAAAGATCCATTATTGGTCATATAGGTTCATCAGCAGTGTTGGGGGAAGTTACTTTTAAAAGTGATGCATTGCAATATTACATTGCCTGACTCCTAGAAAAATTTTTTTTTAACTAGTTACTTGAAAAAAGTAAACCGATTACGTAACCCGTGTTATTTGAAGTGCGTTACCCCCAACACTGTTCATCAGTATATTTAGCTTTAGTCTAGGCTATAGGTAGAGGCTTTTCCAAGTGTAAAGTGTTTGTTTTAAGGCTGGCTTGATGCCCTCTGCTCACACTGAATATTTAACAGGCTTTTTCAAGCCTGCTTGCTGCTCAGCCCTTCTTCCTGTCTGAGGCATCGGAAAATCTACAGCCGCCACTTCCCCTTTGAAAGTGTGTGTGCTTGAACCTTATTTGCTGGTAAACTGTGTTTGCTGACATGCTTGGTAAATCTAATTTTGAGTCATTGTTTAAATTTGTCTTACGTGTAACCCCTTTTCAGGATTTAGTATTGTTTTTGCAAGTGTTAATGTTTTTAAGTGATGGATTAAATGGTATTATTATTTGAATTTAAAGTGCTTTCAATAATGAATAAATGTATTTTTTTTTAATTCATAGATCTTTGGCCAGTTCTGGCTGCAGCTGTACGCCTCAGCCTCAGCTCTGATGTTACCGGCTGAAACGGGTCGACTGTGAGAGGACGACTTCCCTCAGCTATGTCTACCTTTGAGGTAACGCAAACCTTGAAATGTTGCCATTAGGATGTTATATAAATCATGACTTTATTTCATTTATACAGCATCTTGTGTTGACATCAAGGGCTTTTCCTTATTATCCCATTCCCCTCTCTAGACAGTCTGGCCTCCGGGCACTGAGTGTGTGGCCAGGTACAACTTCCCTGGAACGGCTGAGCAGGACTTGCCTATGTGCAAAGGGGATGTCCTTACTATAATTGGAGTAACTAAGGTAAATTTCTGAAATGTAAGAATGACATGTATTTAGTCCCTCAAAATTATCCTTTTAATTTTAAAATGTAAAAGATAAAACTGAATTTAATTACTGAAAACAGTAATATTGTAACATATTACATTTTCAAAATGTGGTTGAATAAATTTGAACATATTTTAAAATGTAATTTATCCCTGTGATGCAAAGCTGAATTTCAGCAGCCATTCCTCCAGTTTTCAGTGTCACATTATCCTTCAGAAATCATTCTAATATGCTGATTTTCTGTTGGAGAAACACTCGTTTTATTTTCAATATTGAGAACAGTTGTGCTGCTGAATTTTTTTTGTTGAAACGGATTTTTTTTTTTTTTTTTAGGATTCCTTGATAAATAGTTCATAAAACAGCATTTATTTGAAATAGAAATATTTAGAATATTTACCAACATTATAAATGTATTTCTCTATGGTATTTCCTATGAATTATTGATTATATTTAATTAATTCTCTCTGTGAAAACTTACCACAAACATTTGACAGTAAAGTATTTGTAAAGATTTTAGAGGAAATGTGTGCCAACAAAGTATATTTTAAAGGCATACTTAACATAAGTATGCTCTGGTGTTGCAGGAACACAGTATTGAGGCTGTTTTTGTTCAGACCAATGTAAAATTCAACCCATGTTTTTACCCCGCTATGAACTGAAGATAATGCATTATAAAAATCGAAACAGTAAAATGTATTTATTTATATATTTTTCTAATTTATTGCTTAGAATTGTTTCAATTAATATATTAATTAATACTTTTGGCTTTTAAAGTCTGAAAAGTGTATCATATAAAACCTTTTGTTTTTGTGAAAACTCTCATCTGAACTGTAAATCATGCGTTTTACAGTCATTTTACAGTTTAACATATTACTGTAGACATTGCCCTTCCGCTCTCATACGGTAGTAATTTTATTTGTGCAGGTCTTAAAAAAGCTCTCAAAAGGTCTTACATTTGAGCTTAAAAATCCTTCAGAAACCCTGGTACAGTGAAAGTGAATAGGAACTAGGGGCTGCCATGGTCCCAAAATGGCTTGAAAATATCATAAATGTGCCATACAATAGATAAGTCAGGTATAAATGTTTACTGTATTGAAATGTGCAACGTGAACATCCTGCTAAATATCTTGTTTTGTGGTTTTACATAAGAAATTGTCATATGGGTTTGGAATGACATGAAGGTTAAATATAAAAGAACACATTTTCATTTTAGGGCAGCTGTTCATTTACAATTGGTTTGCTGGTGCTTCCTTCCAGGATCCAAACTGGTACAAAGCTAAAAACTCAGCAGGACGAGAGGGTACCATACCAGCAAACTACGTTCAGAAGAGAGAAGGAGTGAAATCAGGCGGTAAACTGAGTCTCATGCCGTAAGTACATAGTTCAATGCTTTTTATATATATAAGATAGTTTTGTGTTCACTGATCTTTACTTAAATTATAAGAGAGAGTGTTTATACATACAAACAATAGCATGCTATATTTATCACTGATATAATCAGAGATCACCTACTATAGTATATCTGTAATAATACACAAATGTCTTCCTGCTTTCTGGTCCACCACAACAAACCAAGGACTCATTTGAATCGGCCAGCTGTTTAAAAAAGCAAGGAGAAATCAGAGTGTTATACAAATGGCAGCACTCAGGCCAGTGGAAAATGTCCTTCTCTCACCATGTGATATGCAAAGGCCAGAGACATGCATCACAATTAGGGTTCAGTCGTAAGAGAGCATGTGATATTCTTCAATTACTTGCTGCTTTTAGAAGAAACAATGGATATAATGAAGCTGATGTCTCAGTTTTATTTAGCATGGCAAGACAAGCTTAGCTTGCAGCGTCGAGTCCTTCAAACCTTATGTATGGGATCGGGATGTCTGCTTTTAGCCATTTGTAATGGAAGGTTTAGTTTTAGATGTGTTTGTCTTTAGCATAGTATGACAGTAGAGGTCGTTTTTTTTGCTGTCTAGTCTTTGGTAAGTGCACAGCTTTGGTTTATTTTCAATGGTGTGTATGTATATGTGTGGGTAATTGGGAGATACAGATTGGATGTTTGTCATGCCAGGGAAGCCGCAGAAGGGCCAGGCAAGGCCAGCACTTCTTTTGGAAGCCTGTAATTTAGCTTCCATTTCTCAGTCTTGTGCACAAAGTTATGTATTTGAATCAGTGTTTTTTACTAGATTTTCCCGATAGTTGGTCCTACGGTGACACATTTGAGTGTTTTTGAGGTCAAATACCATTACAGCAACACTGTTTGTAGTGATTCAAAGTGTTAACACAAGTTTGAGAGTTTTTTTTTTTGGACTGATTCGTTAAAAGAACCACCAAATGAGAGACATTCTGAATCGGACTGCGTTTATTAATTTTATCTGAAGCATTTTTCAAATGAGGAACATCACAAGCAATTTGTCATAATTTAAAATTATGAATAATATTATTATTATTATTTCAGTACAGTTTTCTCTCATCATTCAGTCAAGACTGCATACTAAAAACAATGCAATATTTGTGACATTGGTTTTTTTCAATCTCTTGTTTTAAATATATTCAGAAGAACAACTTCATTAAATAATTTTAAAGCATTTGACTGATTTAAATTGATAATCTGTGAATTAATGAGTCTTTCTGACTCGATTAATTAAAAGAACTGACTCTTAAGAGTCATTTGCGAATCAGAATACAGTGATTTAATTAATACGGTAAATTCATAACTGAAATAGATTTTATGTTAAAAACAATTTTTGGGACACATTTGATCTTTTTAAATGAAAAATACAGCAACCGTTTTGTTGTTGTTGTTGTTGTTTTTTGCATTAAATGTTAACTCACAAATTCAAAGTCTCTTTCATCAGTTAATTTACAGAAACAGCTCATATCATTAATTTGCGAATTAGACTACATTTATTCATTTAGCATTTATCCAGAATTTAGGCAATTAGACAATATCAAATTAAAAACATGTCAGATTCATGATTCAAAGCGCAACACGATTCAAAATGATAACTTTGTGGGTTCATGAGTCTTTTTGACCTATTCATTAAAAGAACTGGCTGATGTTAACTCCACATTAACATTTATTTATATAGCAAACACTCTTATTCAAACATCACAAAACTGTTTGTTATAATAATTAAAAAACAGTATTTTTGGCCTCTTCATTGAATATTGAATCAAAGCATCAGACTGATTCAAAACAGTAAATTCTGGGTTCATTAAATGAACTAGCTCATGAGAGTCATTCGTTAGTAAGTGTGGAACTGTGTAATGCTTACAGATTTTATTTATGCACTTTACACTTTATAAAGTTCATCAACTGACTGAAAACTCCTCTTCATCAGACCACAGGAACACAAAGTATGTAATGATATGACTAGTAAAAGTTGAACAGAGCAAACGAATGTCCTTTATCTGTGGTCACTCAGATGGTTCCATGGAAAGATCACACGTGAGCAGGCCGAGAGGCTGCTTTACCCCCCAGAGACAGGCCTCTTCCTGGTGCGTGAGAGCACAAACTACCCTGGCGACTACACCTTGTGTGTCAGCTGCGATGGCAAGGTGGAGCATTACCGCATCATCTACCACAACAGCAAACTGTCCATTGATGAGGAGGAGTACTTTGAAAACCTCATGCAGCTCATGGAGGTGAGGGTTGTTGGCTTATGACCTGGTTAAAGTTGTTGTTTTCTTAACTACGAGGTCTATTTATGGTCTTATGGGTGATTGGTAAAATGCTTACAGTAAATGGTCAGCACAAGTACATTCCAAAGTTAGCCCAGTGGGTTGTGAAACCAACAGGCTTCTTCCTGTGAGTCCTCTCACCGCCTCCGTCAACATTTTCAAATTGATCACCACACAGATACAAAAATAGCCCTAACAGGAAGTCAGTCCACATCAGACGTACTGGCTACAGACATGGACCAAGCATTTACGATAGACTCCAAGAAACAATTTTATACAGGCAAACCTTGTGCTTTGAGGTCAAAGGTTCAGTCCAGGCTTGCTGGAGGAAATGACATTGCTAAACAAGAGCTGTGAAATTAAGCTTTTTCTAGTCGAATGTCACACTAACTCGCAGAACATTTCTTACATAACAGATTACCAGAGCAATATTATGGCACAGTGATGCATCAGATGTAATACCATGATATTTTGAAATATTAAGCATACCATGAAAAAACATTGATTGATTACTATTCATTAACCACTGTATTTACATGGAACTGTTTACAACATACTTTAGAGAAAGCAAACTGAAATGGGTATTCTTATATATAGTATAATATACTAAGAATAATAACAATAATGTTATTTTTATATATACTAAAAAAACTATATAGTAATTTTTTGCATATATAAAAATTACTTTAAATTTTCTGTAGTAATATATATTTATTAATTACTATATATATATATATATATATATATATATACTACACCACTTCCATTTTCATGTGCAAATCCACTTTGGCAACCAACGTACAAGCTTTTTATTGGATGCCAGAGTGTTGTTATATGGTTGCTAAGGTGTTCTGAGTGGTTTTAGCATTTCTGTGCAGATCATTGGGTGTTTTGGGTTGTTGCTAAGTGGCACATATTAGAAGAGTCCATCATTCATACTCTGGGCATTGCACACCTCATCATTTGATGTGACAATCAAGCCTGTAGCACGAGGCATGATGACTGCACCGCTAATGAAAAGGGAGGCTTAAAAAGAACTGCTTTACATAGATGTAGAATGTAAATAACTCATTTGTATAATTGTACATATCTTTTTTTTATTCCACTGTCCATTGGCCTCACTAGGGATGGTCTGTGTGATTAACCAGTGATCCTTCCTCGGTTTAGTGTTGATTGTACTGCTCTGGGTATTTTCGATTGAGGTCTGGGTGACTTTAGTGGTCAGAGGCCCTATGGGTTCCTCAAGTCTCTCCTCACCCTTTCTATTACGGAATTCCACACATTCTTTACTGTAATTTTGGCTACAGTCGCCCTCTCACTCTCTCCCTCCCACCCTTACAGACTCAGCTGAACATTTGTGCACTTTACAAAGAAGTGGACAAGTCTTAAACGGTCTACAATGAGCCTTTATGTTCATTGTGATTAAACGACCGCAGATGATATCCTTCCCACAATTCACAACTGATAAAATTCAACAGAAAACCAGTGGAGAGATATTCAAAATAAAAGCTGCAAATTGATACTGTCCACTGTTGTCTGTAATGGCTCATTAGTGCAAGTTTAACAGCTTTTTTTATTAAATTACTTTTATTCAGCAAGGACGCACTGAATTTATCAAAAGTGAAAGTAAAGATATTTATAGTTACAAAAGACTTACATTTAAAATAAAATTATATCTACTCCTCAAACAATCCTGAATAAAAAAAAACCATAACAAATGCAGCCTTTATTAGAAACATTAGAAAACCCTTACTGATCACAAACTTTAGATCATGACATTATTGTGTAGGCCACTAATAAAAATGTTTTTAAAACGTTTTTCAATATTAATTTTAATTCATGACAGTTCCTAACTTTAGAAACTGAAGTAATATTTGGTCAGGGACATTATTAGTGCGTCCAAGAATTGCTGCAGCGTTTGTTGGAGTGTAGTCTTGCAAATGTGTTGTTATTTTGAGCGCGCGTGTAACAGCGGCGCGCTCACACACACGCACGCTCCAGTTCCTGGAACAGTTGATAAGGAGGAAGTGACAAAGAGGAAACGAGCGCAGGTTCCAGATCATTTCAACCGTCCAATCGATGCCGTTTCTATCATGTAACAATATTATCTCATCGTCTGGCCTCGCGGTTATAGCGTCCAGACATATATAATCACAAACGCGTATTTCAGCACTGAAATGATAAGAATGTAGTCGCCTGTGTGGACGTGTTCATCTGAGAGGAAACGCAACGCACGCGGAATCAATAGAAGATGCATAAACAGCGACATCTGCTGGCCATCACACTTTACTGCTTTGGATGTGCTTATTCTTAAAACGTTTTAAAAGCACAATATATTTCATGAGTTATTGTCCATTTAAATAGCACGTTCAAGCCTCGTTTTAATTTTTACAGTTATATAAAGTGCATTTATTTGCATCTTGATTTCCATAATTTAGTCAAATGTTCATTTGTTCAAAATTAAATGTAGCATGGTATTAACATTAACAGTTTATCATTATACTTCCATGGTACTTCTTTTGTAAACTATCTTAACTTGTGTGTGTACATTTTAACAGCACTACACTAAAGATGCAGATGGACTTTGTACCAGACTTATCAAACCTAAACTCATGGAAGGGTCTGTGGCGGCCCAGGATGAGTTCTCGAGGAGTAAGATACTTCTTGACTATACTCGCATTTGAATTTCTCGATCTATAGTGAATTATGTTTCTGCATGGCTTCAAGGTTTGTTTAATGAAGGATATTTTAATAGGACCATTAATCGTCCTTGTCCACAGGTGGCTGGGCTCTGAATAGAAAAGAACTGAAGCTTAACCAGACTATTGGAAAAGGAGAGTTTGGAGGTACAGATGATTTTTTTTTTCTTTTGAGAAATATGACCTAGATCACTGAATCTAAATTAATTTGGTTCAGGACCAAGATGTGACTTTTTTTTAAGCTTATAAATGAATACAAAAGCTTATAAAAATGAACACGAATATATTAATAGCATCTTGAAGTACACTACATTAATTTATGCTCAAAAATATGCTCTTTTTGGTTCTTAGATGTGATGGTCGGAGACTACCGAGGCAAGAAAGTAGCAGTGAAGTGTATCAAACATGACGCAACGGCACAGGCCTTTGTTGCAGAGGCTTCTGTCATGACGTATGTCCTCCCCAATCAAATATAAAAATACGACTTTTAATATTTTTATATTCAAATATCAATATTCACGTTGATTGTTACAGGCAACTACGGCATACTAACTTGGTTCAGCTGCTGGGGGTGATCGTGGAAGAGAAGGGCAGCCTCTTCATTGTCACTGAGTATATGTCCAAGGTCAGTGTTGTCACAGAGAATTATGTATCCAGTATATGGATGTATGCATCTTTATAGCATGCGAAGCATTATTTTAATGTCTGTTTTCAGGGTAGTCTAGTGGACTATCTGCGCTCCAGAGGACGCACTGTTATTGGTGGAGACCGTTTGATCAATTTCTCTATGTGAGTTTCTTTTTTATCACATCTTTTATATATTTTTTAACCTTGGCACCCATCCTGCTTTGTCTGATCTGTAATTATAATATTAATAAATTATTTTTAAACAAAAGAGGCTGTCAATTTTTTACATTTTCAAATGTTTTCTTAATTTAATTTTTTTCAGGGATGTCTGCAAGGCGATGGAATATCTTGAGACGAATAACTTTGTGCACAGGGATCTGGCAGCTCGTAATGTTTTAGTGTCAGAAGACAACATAGCAAAAGTCAGTGACTTTGGCCTCACCAAGGAAGCATCCTCTACTCAAGATACAGCTAAACTCCCTGTTAAGTGGACTGCACCTGAGGCCTTAAGGGAGAAGGTGTGGTGTCCGCTTTGCTTTTTATATGTTCAAACAGAGATATCTTAAAAACCTCCTCTTCTTATCTTTTTGTTATTTCTGCCTGTCTGTCTGGAACAGATGTTTTCCACTAAGTCAGATGTATGGAGCTATGGCATCTTACTGTGGGAGATCTATTCCTTTGGTCGGGTACCTTATCCAAGAATTGTAAGTCTCTTCGAATCTGAGACATGACAAACATTACCAATAAAAAATACATTTGTGATCGTTTTTATATCATTTATAATTACATTTCATTTTGGTATTATTATTTCAATTACAGTTTTACTAATAATGTTCTAATTTAATTAATACTCTATAAAATGCTGGATTGTTTCAACCCAACCTTTGGTCAAATATGAAACAACCCGGCATATATATATATATATATATATATATATATATATATATATATATATATATATATATATATTAACTTAATTATAATATGTTTTAGTGTTTTGCAAGATTTCTGCACATGCCACATTATTTTATTCTACCAGTAGAGGACTCTGTGGTCTACATCAGCACATTTTTCCTAAATTGTGTCCTTCATCCTCTGTTCTTACAGCCACTGAAGGAGGTTGTCCCGCGTGTAGAGAAGGGTTACAAGATGGAGGCCCCAGACGGCTGTCCGGCGGTGGTGTATGACATCATGAAGCAGTGCTGGACTCTGGGCCCTTTGGAGCGTCCTAGCTTCAGAGAACTGAGACAGCAACTACAAGACATCATAGCCAACGAGCTATACCGATAAAAGACAAAAACTAATAGAAAAAAACACAAGACCACCTTCACGGGACCATTCCCATACAATCTGACCAAAATCTACTCCTAAAGCAGTGGACTTTTTTTTTTTTTTGCTTCGTTTTGCTTCGTTTTCATGGCTTGATTTTCTTAATTTTGGGGAGGCTGGCCTTCTCTACTACAACTCACCTCTTTTTGATTCATAAGATCCTTTGGCCTCCTCTGATATGTCCTCATACACTCCATTATTTTGGTCTTTTGATTAGCAAATTAGCAAAAAATTAGAAAAATCTGCTAATATCAACACACAATAAATGTCATGAGAAATGCTATATGACAAAACATTCGGATCCCATAAGACTTGTAACCAAAAACAATAATTGGCACTTATGGAAGACCGTATGCTCGATTGTTTTCTGTTCAACTGTTTTCAGTTCCAGTAGCCAATGAAATACACCAGAGAATTTTTCGTCCATTTCACAGTGCCTTTACACCAGAAGTCTGTCTCGCCCCAGAGCTTGTTTCTTTGTATTTTTTTAAATACATTGTTTAAAAGTGCTCGTATTTCCTGCTGTCTTGCACATCTTTTCAAACATTTGTCTGTCTGAGCCTCAAAACCCCAAAGGATGAATATAAACTTTGAAAGAAATGTGGCTGGTGTGGAAGCCAGAATGCTTTAAGAATAATAATTATAATAAAATCATAATAAAACTGAGAAATTATACGAAAAGGTCACAAAAACAGATCAGATAAATATTTGTGATGTATTATACATTGACTTTTGCGAAGGAATTATAATTTTTTTTTTTTAGTGTTTGTAATTTTTTTTTCTTTGCTGACATATTTCAGATAAAGTCCCCCAAACAGATTGACAAAAACAGATGTAGACAAAAAAAATAAATAAATAAAAAGGCTCCCAAAAAAGCTTTGTATGTGTCTCTGTGCCTTTAAATGTAACCACAGTCTTTCAATTTAAAGGTTAGTCAAGGAAACTCTAAATGTACCCAGAGAGGAAATATGCCATCTATGCAAGCTTCTGCCTGTTAAGCAGCGACCCAAACATTCATGACACATGACAGATTTTCACCATAAGGTTTTGACACACTTGGTAATAATACGGATGCCCTGCAGATGTGCTCGACATATGTCACGTTTTGAAAAATCGCATCACGTGCTCCTCAGAATCTGATAGGATTGTTTTCTGGTCTATCTATAGAATGCTGTATTTTTGCTCAGTGCATGTTTCTGTCAGAAACATGATATCAAGAAGAGGAAGATTCATGAGTATGCAGCTAGAACGAAACCTGAAACACTGAAATGCTGCTTCTGTGGTTTTCGGTGAAGGTGAACAAAAACATACCAACACAGAGAAATGTTTGCATTTCCATTTGTAAATCACAAATATTTGAATAATGTCTTATCGTGAGATATGTGTATAAATTATAAATCTGGAAACATTTCACTTTTTATTTCTACAATATTTAAAAAACTCTAGTAGAGAAAAAAAAGCCAACATAAATTTTAAACGTATTCACACATATATTAATTCACGTGTGTGTGAATTAAATAATGTTTATATCAAACAATTGTTTCTAATTGATCATTATTTTTTATGACATGCAGATTTATAAAAAAAAAAAAATTGCATATTTGTATGTCATCAAAAATACTAGTCATTAAATAACATTAACTTGAGTTGAATTTAATATAACTTATATAAAAAAAGTTGAAATTGCTCAACTTAGATGAGTTAAAACATAAATTGCCATGGCTTACTGATCAAATCATTTTATACAGTGCATGCAAATATGCATATTTGCATGAATGCATTTGGAAGATTAATATGCACTTCAATTAAGCTACTGGAACTCACTGCATATTATACTAAGATGATGCTGTATTTTCTTTTTATTTGAAAGGAAAAGGGAAACAAACTACCTGTAGCTCCTCCCCTTAAAATCTGAGATCCCTGAAATTCTTACTTAATCTTAAAGCACACAAGCTTCCCTGTTTAACAAGGAAGAATGAGGTAAGTCAGGGAGACGGGACTTCAGCTTCTCCCTCAGGCGTCCTGTGTGCTTCACGCCAGAACGCTTGACTGTGGATGTCACCATGCATGTGTCACGATTTTCTCTGTATTGTGGCCTATTTGGAAGACATGGCCAAGGGACAGTAAGTAGAGTTTAATTCAACTGCCTTATTTAAAGAAAATTATTCTGACCTCACGTTATGAGGGAAAAACTGAAATGATAACAGCGAACATTCATCGCTTCAAACCATCCCTACCAAGCAGTCAATAGCAGCAATGATTTGCATGTTTCTTCAGTCTTTATCTCTGTGATGTGCAGTCTTCATGCATTTGCCTGAAGAGAGCAACATTAAGTGACGTGCTAAGTTTGATTCTCTAAAATACCAAAGTTCCTCCAGCTGTAGGTTCAGAAGCATCCGCAGTGCTCGTCAGCCCCCATTTACATCTCTCCCATGACATTTGGGTTCAGGCCCGTATCCGGCCTTCACCCACGCCCAGCCTAAGGGAACTAAGGGAATGCCAGTGTGAATCCCAATCAACACTAGAAGTGGAGTCCTCGAGATGCTTACGCTTATGACAGTCTCCGCTCATGCAAAACGGATCTCTCTGTTGTTTGCATTTTGGCAAGAAATGTGCCTCATGAAGGGTAATTGAGTACAGTGATTCAGAGTCCTCTGAACGGAGAAGTGTCTTTGTGCCAGGACTCGGTATAGGGCACTGCTTCAGGCAGGAGACAAACCTTCTCAATGCCCTGGCATTTGTTTGAAGAATTACTGACCCTCACAGACAACAAGTGCTGTAGAATGCTTGGGAAAGTGTCTGTGCTGTTTGTGTATAGATGCTAAATGCAATTCAATATAGTCTGTTGTTCTTCACTGGACAAATGAGGACAAATCAGATTGCAGCTGGTCATGTTTAAAACATATATGATAATGGATTCAGTGTGGCGTCTCTGAATAAACTCTCATGCTATCAGAGATTTCCATCTGAAAGCAGTTGAATTCAGCAAGATGAATGTTCACAGCAAATTTAACTGTTAAAATCCCCCCAAATGGTACAAAGCATTGACTCACCGCTCTCTTTGGGAAAGGTCATCATATCATCCAAAGAGGACATTTAAACATGTTTTATTCATGTTTTCAGGGAGTGATTTGTCAATTTATCTAAACAATTTGTAGATAACAACGAAAAATGAATATTTCGAAAAGCTAAAAGAGCTTGCTTGGGACACATTGTTTGTCACAAAGCAGAATATATATGTATAAAATGAATATATTTAATGTATAATATAATATGAAATAAAATAATATAATAATGTGTAATATACACTGAACAAAATTATAAATGCAACACTTTTATTTTTGCCCCCATTTTTCATAAAATGAACTCAAAGATCTAAGACTTTTTCTATTTAAACAAAAGGCCTTTTTCTCTCAAATATTGTTCACAAATCTGTCTAAATCTGTGTTAGTAAGCACTTCTCCTTTGCCGATATAATCCATCCAACTCACAGATGTAAGTATATCAAGATGCTAATAAGCATGATTATTGCACAGGTGTGCCTTAGGCTGGCCACAATAAAAGGCCACTCTAAAATGTGCAGTTTTACTTTATTGGGGGACGGCAGGGGCGCTGCACAAGATCCCGGGCCCTATGCATAGGCAGTCCTAAACTGGGACACGCTGTCGTATACGCAAGACTGGAGCTTGGAGGGGATTTTTTTAAACTCGGAGCGTCGTGGTTTACATTTGGTCCCCCAACCGCTCCATCACGAGTACAATTCATGCCAACTGCTGTAATATACCAGCATATTTAGCAAGAATTCACATGTTAAACATATTTAGTTATAGCTTGATACAAATGGATCTCTCAAATTCGAAGGTTATAATGGCAGCAATAGCCAAGCGGGAAGTTACAGGCTAGTTCTCAAAGAGTTTGTCTGTTCCTTTTACTAAATATATTCAGGTTAAAACATGATTTAAACAGATACAGCACATTCACACACAATTGCTATTGCAAACAATAGCCTATGCCTCTTTGAAACTCTCCTGATATTGTATTTATTTGATTTTAATATAGGCTACATTATGAACATAACATTTCAAACATACTGAAATACATTAGCCACGGAGCAAAGGCAGAGCGGCAGTGTTTCTGGTGTCAGTGAGCGCGGAGTGGCGTGGGAAATTGTGAACCCGGAGCAGAGTGATTATTAAATGCTCTGAGTGCTCACATACTGTGGAATACGCTGATCCAGTGCATCCCAAACATGCTCAATGGGTGACATGTCCGGTGAGTATGCTGGCCATGCCAGAACTGGGGTGTTTTCAGCTTCCAAGAATCATGTACAGATCCTTGCAACATGGGGCTGTGCATTATCATGCTGCAACATGAGGTGATCTTCGTGGATGAATGGCACAACAATGGGCCTCAGGATCTTGTCACGGTATCTCTATGCATTCAAAATGCCATCAATAAAATGCACCTGTGTTCGTTGTCTATAACATACGTCTGCTTATACCATAACCCCACCGCCACCATGGGCCACTCGATCCACAACGTTTACATCAGCAAACTGCTCACCCCCCGCACCGCCACATGCTGTCTGCCATCTGCCCTGTATAGTGAAAACCGGGATTCATCCGTGAAGAGAACACCTCTCCAAAGTGCCTGACACCATCAAATGTGAGCATTTGCCCACTCAAGTCGGTTAAGATGACGAACTGCAGTCAGGTTGAGACCCGATAAGGATGTCGATCATGCAGATGAGCTTCCCTGAGATGGTTTCTAACAGTTTTTGCAGAAATTCTTTGGTTATGCAAACCGATTGTTGCAGCAGCTGTCTGGGTGTGTTTTTTACATCGCGGTCCAAGGCATGCCTCTCTGAGAGTGGTCCTCGGGACAAATTCGCCTCATGTGTGGAGTGGGTGCTGGAGAATAATGGACTATACTTCTCCATCTGCCCCGCTGGTGAGGACATCTACAGTCCCACTCCCAAACCAGAGACCAGCCAGCTGTCATCCTGCATGGATATATTTCCAGAGCCCACCGCAGACGGAGAGCATGAGCCTGCCATGACACGTGAGCCAGGAACATATGGACATTTTCCAGATGGATGTAATAGACTGGTTTGGGGAGGCATTACCCAGTTCTCCTGTGTCTCCACTGGTTCCACCCAGCTCAAGTCCTCCTGTGTTCCCTCCCAGCCTCCCTCTCCCGCCTCCTCTTAAACCAGACAGTTCCTCAGCCCTATCTCCGCTGGTGCCTGTCAGTACCTCAGCTCACCCAAAGTCAGCGCCATCTGGGTGCTCTGATCCGCCTCGGGACTTCCAGTCTCCAGCTCCACCTTGGTGTAAGTATCCCCTGTCTCCACCTCCAGCCTCCGAGCCCTGTACTCCACCTCGATCCTTCGACCCATCGGCTCCACCATGGCTCTTAGCTCCCTTGTCTCCACCGTGGCCCAGCACCCCACCAGCTCCACCGGGCTCCCTCGTCCCTCCGGCTCCATCTTTGTCAGTCGTCAACCATTCGCCACCTCGGGACTCCACTTCTCTGGCTTTGCCTCATCACTCCATCCCTCTGGCTCTGTCAGGCTCCTCCTTCCCTTCGTCTCCACCTCCATCCTCACTTCTGTGTCGGTCTCCTGAGCCTTCAGCTCTGTCTTGGCCCACCGGAACTTCAGTGTCACCCTGGCTCTCCTTCTCCTCTCCATCCTAGGCTCCTCATACATGGGCTCAGTCTCCGTCAGTTGTCCCCAGGGTGTCATTTAGACTAACTCCACTATGGCCCCCCCTCCCTCGACTCCACCCTGGGGCTTCTTCCTGGCTGGTCTCTTGACAAAGATCTGGATTCTCCTGCTCCTGGATTCCCCTTGGCCCTTCCCACCCTCCACTCCCCCATGGACTTTCTTTTTGGACTCTTTTTGTTTCAGGCCCTCTCCTGTTCTACGCCCTCCTCTTGAGCCCTCACCCTCCCTCCTCAGCTGGAATATGTTATGGCGCGGGGACGCGCCTTTCCAGGAGGGGGCGAACTGTCACATTTCTGTTTTCCTGTGACCTATTTTTACTTTGTTTCCTAATTGTCATTTCATTTGAGTTTGATTAATTAACTCATTAGTTCTTTTGTTTTCTCCCCTAAAAAAAACTCTCACTTTCCCTTAGTCTGGGTGTGTTCTCGTTGATGTAATGTCGATTTATTGCCTTTCTCCTGGATATTCTAATTATATACCTTTTTGTTGATCTCCTCCATCCTTGTGCGTTTGTACCTCACCAACCCATAACTATTATATTTGTTGTTCATTCGTATATTATTTCAATTAATTCATATATTAATGTATAAAATAAAAAAATACAAAAAATTATTATTGTTATTATAATTGTCATATATTCACCTTCACCATCCTTAATTATATTTAATATATATTTCATTCATTTTAAAGCAGGCAGCTAAGGAAAATAAATGATCTATGTGTATGTTGTATAGCATTACCATACTGTACTTATGTAATATTTTATATAATTTTTTCTTATGCTGACACATATTTACTCAAGCGTATGTACTGTTTACATACATGTCTGTGTTTGTTGTCTGTACATGTCAATGCTCTGAAATTGAGCCTCATCACAGCATTTCACTGCTCACTGACTAAACCATGTGTAAATCTGTGTGCAAAATTACTTCATCTTGGCAACATATTGTAAAAAAATATTAATAAAGATCTATAAAAACTAGCATACTAGGTAATGTGTGCCACAAATCCAGAACAAATTGCACATTTTAGTAGCTGTTGTGCACTAAACAGTGTCCCCAACAAAACATCAGGTCCATGTTATAGAATTTGATGAATAAACATATCAGATATAGGCTGCACTGTATGTCTCCACAACATACACAATGTGTATATATTTATGCGCTACAATTAGCACTGTAGGATCTTGTGAGGTGGAGGTGGTTTGTAGAATGTAGCCTACAATATATCAATATATAATAGCCTATACACGTCTATGAAAGCTATAATATCTACAGCATATGCACTAAAGTGTGTATACCACTGGCAACGTTTTTGAGCCTCATCACCTTCAGTCAGCAGAAGAAGCGTCGCGCGTTACTTCAGAGAGAGAGAGAGAGAGAGAGAGAGAGAGAGAGAGAGAGAGAGAGAATTCCTCCGCCTTGTGCAGTTTATTAATATTTGGTGCTGAAACTTGAATTGAGCGGAAGAAATCAAAACACCTGCTTTCGCAGTGGCGGTTTTGTTTTCTTCTCAAGAGTTGGACGACACATCATTGAACAAGAGTTTCTCAAGTGACTGACATATTATCCACAGAAGCAGGCGAGTTATATCTGTATTCTGCAGGAAAACAATGGCTTTTATGTTCAAACACATGATAGGAGGGCAGCTGAAGGATCTTACCGGCGGTCTTGGAGAAGAAAAACCAGAAGGAGGAGAAAAGTCAGAAGCTGCAGCGAAGGGAATGACACATGAAGAGTTCGAGCAGTATCAACAACAGTTGGCGGAGGAGAAGTAAGATTCATCACTTTTGATATCCTCCACTTTCTGTTACTTTGGCGGTAACAGTTGTTAAGCATATGTAAAATGTTTTAATATTTTTTATATGCATAATTTTCCCAATCCATTAACTTTAGTTCGGTAATAACCAATAAATATGATTTTTGTATTATTATTATTATTATTAATGCAATTAATTTTCAGACAATTATTATATATTATATTATATTATATTATATTTAATTGTTTTAAACAACAAATTCCACAAAACAACAATAAATAAATATTTTTTTTAAAAGCGTGTCCCTTAAGTAGACATCAAGACACACGTGAATCATAAATGAGAATCTGGATGAAGTTCACAATAATAATTATTTTAGACATTTACATAGGCTATATCACATTGTGACATCCCCTGTCCCTCCTATTTGAATCTGACACACAAAATGCACAGTCACTTGTTCAAAGGTAATACAAGGAGATGTAGAGAAGGTCAATGTTTATCTCCAGCTTGCTGTATTTCTGTGGTTTAATCAATACTGGATGTCACCTTGCTCTCCAGATTCACGTTTCTCTGGTTTGGCATTGAAGACAGTGGCTGTGGCTCCTCCGGAGAAATGCATATGCAGCTGTTTTTCTTCCTTTATGTGCATTTTTGTATGGCGTCGTATTACATTGTCCTAGACACAAAAAAGTTCAGATGTGCACTGAACAAAATTTCACATTGAATCAAGTTTAGGCAAAATAATTCATTTATAAAATTATATAAAAATGTAGATATTAAAACACCTAATATTTATTTATTTATTTATTTACATTTCATTTGTTTTAATCATTTTATTAAATAATATGATTAGCAAAATTAAATTAAAAATACATTACAAATATTCATTTATTATTTAATTGTTTTTTATTTATTTATTTTTATTTAAGTATAGGATTAACAACAACAACAACAAAATGTTTTAAGTTCTTTTGTGTCAAATCCACTTTTATGTCCTACTAGGATGGAGCGGGATACCAGCTTTGCCCAAAAGAAGGCTGAGCGAGCCACAGTCAGGAGCCACTTCAGGGACAAATATCGTCTTCCAAAAGTAAACATCACTTTATAAAATGCACTCTATATGAACCTTTGTAATTTGCTATTTCAATATTAACTACTATAATGAATGAACAGAGTGAACTGGACGAAACGCAAATTCAGGCTGCGGCAGATGACGTGGAGTTGCCCACAGAGCTGGCCAAGATGATCGCCGAAGACAACCAGGAGGAGGAGCACAAGCAGTCCGTGCTGGGTCAGCTGACCAACATCCAGAACGTAGATATTGATCAGCTAAAAGAAAAGGCCCAGTCCACCATCGAAGACCTTAAACAGTCTGCTGAAAAGTGTGAGGTCATGTAATACACAAGCACCGCAGAGCTGGACTGCTGATTGGGGGTCAGATGTTTCCTGATATCTAATATAGAGAATAAATCAGATCCATAAACAGTATACATATAATGAGATCAATCTTTGATTCAAGAAAGATGAGCTCCTACCCAAAGCCAAGCAATCATTTATAAGTGTGTTTGATGTTGCAAATTATGTTTGCTTCACTGTATACATGTTATGCTTTATCATAATTGTGGCTAAAGGCAATAATTATCAGTTAAGAACTTTCTTGGCTTGTTGTTCTTCAGTGTTAAAAATGTCAGCATCCAAATTAGACAGAAAATATTACAAAATACAGTTATCCAGTCTGCTAAATGCATATTGCTAATATGTATTATTAATATTATATATAAAATAGTTTTTTTAATTATACATAAACAACAATTTATGTATTTTCTCCTTTTTATGTACTTAATATGTTGATGTATTTATGTGCAGTATGTATATAAAACATACATTGTTGTTTTTTTATGAACACCAAATATGAACTTGTGACCAGTAATTGTTTATTTCTCTGTTTGTATACACTTTTTTATTTCAAGTCAGTCAGTGTTATTAATACTCAAAATAAAATAAAAGTTAATGAAAAAAAATTCGACTCATTATTATTCTTATTTATCTCAGTTGCCATTGAAACATTTGGCTTTTTCATTTATGGTTTACTTGATGTTTTGAAATTACTAATACTGAAATAAAATGAATAATACCTATACAGACACAATACAATTACTAAATCTTTAAAATTAGAATGAACGTTTAACTTAAATGTGGGAACCATTGTTAAAGGTGTTGTCTAAAACTCATTTCTTACTTATTGAGTGTGATGCATATGAAAGAGGGAGCAAGATTTAAAAAGATTTGAATTTAAGATACCTTTGTATTAAAATAAAGATTTTTCTTCTTCTCCTCCCTCTCTCCCCTCCCAAATCCCCCCTACGGAGCCCCGCACATGGCATGCAAGACAAAATAAATAAATTCTGCGTACAATTTACTAATTCATTCCCTCAATGTACTAAAACGTGCACACGATTACTATTTCGTTCCCTCGATTTGCTAAATCGTGCACATCAAGGGAACGAATTAGGAAATCCTGTGCACAATTTATAAATCGAGTGAACGAAATAGTAAATCGAGGGAACGCAATAGTAATCGTCTGCACGTTTTAGTACACTGAGGGAACGAATTAGTAAATTGTGCACACGATTTAGCCTAATATTTTTTCATGCATGACATGTGCGGGGCTCCGTACCCCCAATTGTCCTTCGTGATATTATTTTCCAACTTCCTCACCATTACGCGCTCCACACTCCTATCCAGTAGGTGGCGGGAATACATTCAAGTATGTCTGCCAACCGCTATTAATACCAGAAGAAGAAGAAGTAACGCAACGGTGAGGCGTAATCCTTTTACTGTCTATGGAATTAATACATTCAATCGCTATTTAACACTCAGGAGTTTTTTCGAAGTTGACATTTCATAAAGGCGACAGAAACAGCGATGGTCGCCAAAGCGGATTTTTTTTATTTATCGTCAGCTGCACATTTATATCCATCAATAAAACAGGAGCACAGGACGACAGCGCCGATCACTGGACGAGTGTGTGTCTCACACTGCAATCCAGATCACATAAACACTCAAATCCGTAGCCTGTTAGGACGAATCTAATGATAAAAACCTTTTATATATATATATAATTTTTTTTTCAGTATCTTCAACTGATGTGTTGCAGAAAGTACATTCCTCACAGAGTATGGCTATGTCAATTAATAATTTAGTATGTTCTTTTTCTTTTTTCTTTTTTAAGTAATAACGTAAAAAGGTAATGTTCAGATGATGTGCAATGATATATGGGAGGTTTAAGCCTTATTTATTTGCATGGAGAATTGGATCCAACATTAAAGGAGTTCCTTATAGAATTATTGAAATTCTTATCATAAAAGAAGAGACTATTTTTTACAAATTGATGATTTGTTACCTACTAGCATTAGTTGCGTCACTTTAATGCTACTGAACTCGCATACTTTTATATGTGAACATATAAAAAAAAAGGAACTTGCACTGTCTGATCTTAAAATATATCAGTGCCATTGATTTGTCTCAAGATGCACACCAGTTTTGCACAATGTTTTTTTTTTTTTCTAAAGCACATTTATCAAATATACTTAAGTGTCCTAAACCCTGTCTGTCAAACTATGGCCTGATGATATTTTGTTCATTACAAATGAATTATTACTAAGTTAGTCTATTTCTCCAACTGTTTTCAAATGTTTAAAGTGATTCATAAGCTGGTTGATTCAGAAGAGGACATACTGGTAATGGCTTACTCAGTGTTTTAATATCTTTCACCTTTAAGAACAAATTAAAAAGAGAATTATGATTATTAAACAGGTTGCCAAAGCAGTGATTTTGTGTTTTGCGGCAGATAGCGTTAAATATTTGGAGTTGCGTAGCACGCTGCGGGAAGTGACTGAAATATTTCAAACAATTATTAGCAGCTCATTTTATGCCTTTTGTTGACATTTATTTTTGTCACGAAAAGGTATCAGCAAACAAAGATGCATTGAAACTTCGAAAGCATCCCACAGTGTAACATGAGGAAGTTGACACTGATGTCAGGTATTTTTAGGATTTATTCTAAGTAACAACCTGCAGCTTTTATGGTCAACTTCTGTTTTTTTTTATTGAGTCTGAGCTGTTGTTGAACTTGCCTCTGTCACAGTGTCTGGGTTGTGTCCCTGGGTTTCCACTAGATGTCCCCCTTTCTCACGGTGTCTGTCACCTTATCACTTCCTGTTCCCTTATTTGGTCACCTTCCTCCTTGTTAGTAATTGATTGTTCCCCACCTGTCTCCTGTTCCCTCATTATCCTTCTGTGTATTTATACCCGGTCTGTCTGAGTCTGTGTTACGGAGTCCTTGTTTAATGTTGATTGTTTAATTCATGTCCGTCAGCTCTTGTCCTTGCCTTGTGTTCGTGTCTTGTTTATGTTTGGATGGATGTTTTGGTCTCGACCCCTGCCTGGACTGTTTACTCTATTTGGATTACCCTTTAATAAAAGACTTACCTGCAATTGGTTCCCTCTCCCGTGGTTCTTTGTAACACCGATCGTGACAGAAGGACTCCGTCACACTAGGAACCAGCGGTATGTCATTTTTCCGTTCCCCAGCCAAGATGGCGGAGCGGCGAACCAAGTACCTTCGGTTGATCGCCCTCCGCCAAGAGGGCAATGAAGTGGGTGCCCTGGCTCAGGTGTTCTGGTCCCTGGCCGAGGGCATGGGCTACAACGATGCGGCCCTCAAGGACTATTTCAATGGCGGGCTGGATGATCCAGTGTCTCATGAGGAGATGGCGCAGTTAGAGACACTGGAATTCTGGGAATTCGTGCGCTACCTGCAGCATCGGCTTCGGTGGGATGCCCCAGCCACTTCGGTCTCTTCCGGCGGGGTGGTCGTCAGCCCAGCACCACTGCCCAGGATGGCAACCAGCCAAGCGCCACAACCCAAGATGGCCACCAGTCCAGCACCACTGCCCAGGATGGCTAACAGCCAAGCGCCACAGCACAAGATGGCCGCTAACCCAGCGCCAATGCCCAAATTGGCCACTTTTCCAGCGCCACAGCCCAAGATGGCCGCCAGCCCAGCGCCAATGCCCAAATTGGCCACCGGTTCAGCGCCACAGCCCAAATTGGCCACCGGTCCAGCACCACAGCACAAGGTGGCCGCTAACCCAGCGCCAATGCCCAAATTGGCCACCGTTCCAGCACCACAGCCCAAGATGGCCGCCAGCCCAGCGCCAATGCCCAAATTGGCCACCGGTTCAGCTCCACAACCCAAGATGGCCGTCAGCCTAGCGCCACAGCACCAGATGGCCGTCAGCCTAGCGCCACAGCACCAGATGGCCGTCAGCCTAGCGCCACAGCACAAGATGGCCGTCAGCCAAGCGCCACAGCACAAGATGGCCGCTAACCCAGCGCCAATGCCCAGATTGGCCACCGGTCCAGCCCCACAGTACAGGATGGCCGCCAGCCCAGCGCCAATGCCCAAATTGGCCACCGGTTCAGCGCCACAGTACAAGATGGCCGCCAGCCCAGCACCACAGTACAAGAGGGCCGCCTGTCCAGAGTCATGGCCCAAGATGGCTGCTTGCCCAGCGCCGTTGCACAGGATGAGAGTCTCAGTTGACCCTCCGGAGTCGAGTCAGGTTCCAGTTGACCCTCCGGAGTCGAGTCAGGTGCCAGTTGACCCTCCGGAGTCGAGTCAGGTGCCAGTTGACCCTCCGGAGTCGAGTCAGGTGCCAGTTGACCCTCCGGAGTCGAGTCAGGTGCCAATTGACCCTCCGGAGTCGAGTCAGGTGCCAGTGAACTCTCCAGAGTCGAGTCAGGTGCCAGTGAACTCTCCAGAGTCGAGTCAGGTGCCAGTGAACTCTCCAGAGTCGAGTCAGATGCCAGTGAACTCTCCAGAGTCGAGTCAGGTGCCAGTGAACTCTCCAGAGTCAGTGCTAGTCACCGCTGATCCTCCAGAGTCAGTGCTAGTCACCGCTGATCCTCCAGAGTCAGGGCTAGTCACCGCTGATCCTCCAGAGTCAGGGCTCGTCACCGCTGATCCTCCAGAGTCAGGGCTAGTCACCGCTGATCCTCCAGAGTCAGGGCTAGTCACCGCTGATCCTCCAGAGTCGGGGCTAGTCACCGCTGATCCTCCAGAGTCGGGGCTAGTCACCGCTGATCCTCCAGAGTCGGGGCTGGTCACCGCTGATCCTCCAGAGTCGGGGCTGGTCACCGCTGATCCTCCAGAGTCGGGGCTGGTCACCGCTGATCCTCCAGAGTCGGGGCTGGTCACCGCTGATCCTCCAGAGTCGGGGCTGGTCACCGCTGATCCTCCAGAGTCGGGGCTGGTCACCGCTGATCCTCCAGAGTCGGGGCTGGTCACCGCTGATCCTCCAGAGTCGGGGCTGGTCACCGCTGATCCTCCAGAGTCGGGGCTGGTCACCGCTGATCCTCCAGAGTCGGGGCTGGTCACCGCTGATCCTCCAGAGTCGGGGCTGGTCACCGCTGATCCTCCAGAGTCGGGGCTGGTCACCGCTGATCCTCCAGAGTCGGGGCTGGTCACCGCTGATCCTCCAGAGTCGGGGCTGGTCACCGCTGATCCTCCAGAGTCGGGGCTGGTCACCGCTGATCCTCCAGAGTCGGGGCTGGTCACCGCGGATCCTCCAGAGACTAGGCTGGTCACCGTTGACCTTTCAGAGTCAAGTCAAGTCACCGGTGATCTTCAAGGACTGAGTCAAGTCACCGGTGGTCTTCAAGGACTGAGTCAAGTCACCGGTGGTCTTCAAGGACTGAGTCAAGTCACCTCTGATCTTCATGAACAAAGGCAAGTCACCATTGATCTTCATGAGCAAATGCAAGTCACCAATGATCTTCATGAGCAGTGTCAGGCCAGCACCAATCTTCTGGAGTCCAGTAAGGACACCAGGGGATTACCAGAGTTTTGTTGTCCCATTGATCCAGCCGCACGGAGGTCTGCTCCGCCTTGGGGGGCTCTGGTCCTGACCACATGGCTGTGGTGGTCTTCTGCTCCGCCCTGGGGGCCTTCCGCCCTGACCACACGGTTGTGGGGGTCTTCCGCTCCGCCCTGGAGGACTCTGGCTTCGTCCACAAAATGGTGGTCTTCTGCTCCACCCTGGGGGGCTTCCGTCCTGACCACACGGTTGAGGTGGTCTTCTGCTCCGCCCTGGGAGGCTTCTGCCCTGACCACACGGTTGTGGTGGTCCTCTGCTCCGCCCTGGGGGACTCCAGTCTCCACCACATGGACGGTGTGGTCTTCTGCCCCGCCCTGGAGGGGCTTCATGTTGTTTTTTGTTTTTGTGTTCACTCCTGTCCCTGTTCCTCTCTGTGAGCCTGGCCCTCTGTCCCTCCCCCTGAACCTCCTCCGGTCCTCCTCCCTCCTGGTCTCTCTGTTTTGTGTCTACACTTCTGGTATCTGTTCCCCATGATTTTTTTTTTTCTGGCCCTCCGTCCCTCCCCCTGAGCCTCCACCTGTCCGCCTCCCTCCTGGTCTCTGTTTTGTGTCTGTCGTGGGGCGTCTGGGAGCCGCTCCGTAGAGGGGGGGTACTGTCACAGTGTCTGGGTTGTGTCCCTGGGTTTCCACTAGATGTCCCCCTTTCTCACGGTGTCTGTCACCTTATCACTTCCTGTTCCCTTATTTGGTCACCTTCCTCCTATTTAGTAATTGATTGTTCCCCACCTGTCTCCTGTTCCCTCATTATCCTTCTGTGTATTTATACCCGGTCTGTCTGAGTCTGTGTTACGGAGTCCTTGTTTAATGTTGATTGTTTAATTCATGTCCGTCAGCTCTTGTCCTTGCCTTGTGTTCGTGTCTTGTTTATGTTTGGATGGATGTTTTGGTCTCGACCCCTGCCTGGACTGTTTACTCTATTTGGATTACCCTTTAATAAAAGACTTACCTGCAATTGGTTCCCTCTCCCGTGGTTCTTTGTAACACCGATCGTGACAGCCTCCTGATAGAATCAGCCACGGAAACTTCCTACTGTACATCCTGAGGTCAGTGGGTCTGACAGTCTTGTGGATAAAGTTTGCAAAATTTCATGAATGAAAAAAATTATAAAAATTACATTCTGGAACACTAAAGAATTATTATTATTACATTCCCCCTACTATTTTATTTTTATTTTATTAACAGTTTTGCTATTTGATTTTTAGTTTATTAACTAATTTTCCACCAAATTCCAAAATGACATACTGAACTTTGAAGAAGTAGTTTTTTAAACATTTAATTTTTGTAAAATCGTATTAATTATTTAGTTTTTAATTAGTATTCTATCACAATTCCAAAATTACATACTTTAACCTTGAATAAGTAATTTTTTAACACTTAATTAAACTAATTTTAAAACTATTTTCTGTTTTAAATTAGTGTTCTATCATAATTCCCAAGTTACATAATTGAACTTTGAATAAGTAATTTTTAAACACTTACACAAGTAATTATTCAATTACTTGAACTTAAAATAATTATTTTTTAACTATTTACCTATTTTATTTTTATTTTACTTGATTTTTATTTTATTAACTCTCTTTCTAGTTTTTCCATTTACATTCAATTACACAGCTGCACTTTAAAGATTTTGTTTGTACTAATTTACTGTTTTGTTTTCATTTTATTAATTTCCTTGTTTTTAACTAGTTTTCCATTGTAATTCCAAAATAATCTTTTTAACTATTATATTGATTTATTTTCTTGTGTTAATTTAGTTAAATAATAATAGTTTTTATAGTGTTCTAATTTAATTCCAAATGTAACTTTATTTTTATTTTTTTATTTTTATAAATTTTCCATTGTTATTCCAAAATTACATATTTTAACTTTAAAGAATTATATATTTATATATAAACTATTTTCGTTTTTAACTAGTGTACTGTCACAATTCCAAAATAACATACTTGAACTTTAAATAATACTTTTTAAAAACACTTTTTATTTAAATGTAACTCTTTTGAATTGCAGAGATGTATCTGACCTCTAATGTCAAAAGTCAAACATGCCTTCATATGACATGCATCACTTCCAATTTTTTCCCCACTATTTTGCAGTTCAGACACTTTGTCCTTGTAAAGCCTGACATATGAAACAATAGTCTGAAAAACAGACCATTGGATACACCTTTGCCCCTGAGCCAATCAAACAGAGGCTGGAGAAATGAAATGAAAGTACATTGTTGCAGCTAATTATATTATAATTCCTCCATTTCAAAGCACTGCTTTAATATTTGTACTAATGTGTGAAACACCTAGGACTGTTTAAATTAAACTGATTTTAATATTTATAATAGATTATTTGTTTCTTGAATATTTACATTGTTTATTAATATTGGATATTAATACTACAATATTAAATATAAGTTTATTAATTATACAACTAGTGTGAAATGTATTACATTTTATATTTTTTTCAGCATCAAC
The DNA here is from genome assembly GCF_963082965.1 of Carassius carassius. Taxonomy (NCBI): domain Eukaryota; kingdom Metazoa; phylum Chordata; class Actinopteri; order Cypriniformes; family Cyprinidae; genus Carassius; species Carassius carassius. The sequence goes on along the minus strand of NC_081804.1, from coordinate 10,092,231 downwards.
TTTTTTACTTATTAATAAATACTAAGTAATAAATACTAGTAATATAAACACATAATTATCCTTGCATATTTTACGATGTCAAAATATTGATTAAATAAGCACAGCAAGTGATCCGTTAAAATAATGGATTCTGTCGGAACAAGCAGTTTTGTACTTTAAACAACCGAAAGGTTTTACCACTAGAGGGCAGCAGTTCATTTAAAACGTTCCTTTACTAGTTTAACTGCAAAGAAAGGAAAGTTTACATCACGTTTCTCTCATGGATAACCTTTCACAGCTCAGATCTCTGTCTTGTTGAATGCTTGATTAGGTCTCTAATGACTCTTGTTGTCAAGCTATATATCTTTCTTCCTATAAGCTCAGAGATCTCCTGTTCACTCTGGCGCCAGACATGAAATGTCTAGTAGAACTTAGCATGCAGTTAAGCTCTTAAGACCACAGTAGCTAATGGCTGTGAACGCTCTCTGAGAAGTCATAAAAAACAGAGCCATGAATCCTCTAAACCTGTTCTCCGGCACAGAGTGGTTTAGTCCTTGGTTTCACATCAGGCTTTTGAGGAGAATCTATAGTGTTGAAGACAGAATGGACCCAATTGTGCCCGGTTGGGCACCTCAGATATAACACCTCAATTGATTTCTCCCCAGGTTTCCTTTAGGGGTCCTAAATCTGTAATAACATCTTTTTTGTGTGTTTCATACTGGGTAAAATCAATGTCAAAATGCTTTTTCAGGTCTTTCTTTAGCTAGTGTCACATTACAGAAGAGAATGGGGCTAGTTGTCACACCTTTTACCTCTGTAAGCAATTGCTCAAAAGTTTGGGGTCATTAATATATATATATATGTGTGTGTGTGTGTGCGTGCGTGCGTTTGTGTGTGTGTGTGTGTGTGTGTGTGTGTGTGTGTGTGTGTGCGTGTGTTTAAGAAATTGATATATTTATTCAGCAAAGATGCACTAAATTGGATCAAACTGACAGTAAAGACATTTATAATGTTATAAAAGATTTCAACAGTATTTCAAAGAGGCTGTTTTAGCACAGTTTCACTGAAGTTCACTGTTATAGTAGCTGCTGAAAATTCAGCTTTGCTGCCACGGGAATAAATGACATTTTAATAATATTTCACAGTATTACTGCATTTTTTTAACAAATATGTACATCCTTGGTGAGCCTGAGACTTTTTTTTTTTTAAACATACCGACCATAAACTTTTGAATGGTAGTCCCCCTCTATTAAACATTTCCACTGTTATTGACCACAGCCAGGTTTGTGCTGTTTTTGTGATTGTAGTATCTGTTTGTGTAAGGGTGGACCTCCTATTGTACTTTTTAGCTTTTTGCACAGGCGGATGTAAATGGCAGAGGTCAACTCATTCAGTCAGTACACAACACAACTCGTATTGTCAACTGCACAAAACGAGGTCACATATTCGATTTTTGTTGTTCAGCACATATGTCTGTTGTGAAAACTTACACTGGGTTTTAATCTCCTCAGATCAGTCTGAACAGCTCGAGGCAACATGTCATGCTTATTTAATAGCTTCTGATTAATGCAATATGTTATTGTCCATAACAATAAGATGTATGACATTTTTAATGACCTATTGACTTAAAAGTGTTTATGTCCTGCCTTTTCAATCGTAGCTTGCTTTGTTGCTCATTTTTGTTGTTTGTGGTGGAGTATGGCTGTTATTTTATTGGCTTATTCTTTTTGGAATAATAGCAATAGCTTTGAATTCATTGCAAAACCTCTGAGAGTTGTGGTATCAAATTGTTCGATGTGATAATTTCCTTTCTTGGCAAAAACAGCCACATGACACTGGGAACTGTCCAGTGAGATACTCCACAGAGGCATATCTTCTTCACAAGGCCTCTGTTATGCTGCTTCTGTTTGTAAAGCATATTTGACAAGCTGGAAATGATGCCAGACACATACAAACTACAAAGCTTGTCTTGCTAATGTCACCTCAACAATGCCCAGATGCATTTGCTCTGTTAGCAAGAGCTTTGACTCTGTCTGCAGAAGCAAAGAGGATTTTTTATTGTTTGAAAGCAGCAGAGTGCTTGAGAATGAAATTATGAGAATGCTCTTGTGCACAGATCTATCCGAGAGCTTGCTCTATGATTGTTTATTTATTTATTTCATTTTATAAATATCATGAAATTGTTGATGTCTAAACTTATCTTTTGTGTTTTAAAAAATTGCAGAAATACAGCAGGATCACCAAATCTGACATGGCAGCATAACACATTCCCAAAATCTGTTACTCCCCTCTATTTCATAAATAATGGCTTTAATGTAAGTTGTAACCCAAATTTATACTAGTGATGTCTAATGTCATTTGTTCCATACTCTAGAACGCATTTTGATCTGATGTAAACAGTTGCAGATATACAGCTGGGTCACCAAATCCGAAGTAAGTGCAGATCAGTTTATGATCGGTCGTTTGTGGTATTAAAGAAGACTACTACACAAACTGAACGGTAGTTTGATTGGACAGCATATGATTCATCTAATTAGAACAACATACCATCTGTGTAATCATAAATCACATATACTGCATTCAATGCACTGTTTTCCAGCTGGATTGGAAGATCATTACAAAAAAATTAGCTACATGTTGCAAGTTGCAACTGCACCCAAGCCGTTCTTTCACTTCAGAGTTGCCCAGGGTGATGATTTGTTTTGAAACAACCTTGCAAAATGAGCACCAAGCAGAGGTGTCTTGAGAACGCCTTGGCTGCCCTTTCAGGGTTCTCAAAGTCACTGTAGCATGTAATTGTGGCAGGAGTGCCAGCGAAAGAGAATTGAATGGTAGAATGTATTGGTGGAAACTGGGTTTTCAACAGTAATAGATGCTCCTTAATAAGGCTGAGCAATTTTGTGCTCAATAACTATCCAGTTTTCACCCTGGAAGTTGACCTAGTGGTTTGAACATGCGTAAAATACTTGAATTACTGGCGGAAAAAAAGCTTAAAATTCACACATTCACGAGTTTTGTGTACGTGTATGGCCCAATTTAGTTTGATCTTTTCCATATTTCTCTTTACTACAGAAACAGGGCTGTAATTATCTGATTGGCTTATCTGGATGAGTGCTGTTACAATATAAATGTACCAAATAATCTATGTAAATTTGTGCCTGAAATTTCTGATTTGATCTGATGCTATATGACTCCATATGAGTAGGGTGAATAACTTATTTATTGCTGCAATGATATACTGTGACTGTAGTGGACACGACAAGTCATACAGTATATCTTGTAATTTACATTAAAGTGGATGAAATATTATTTTGAGAATGTTTTTAATATAGCGGTTGATCTCCAGATCAGATTGAATGATTCACTCATTCACAAATTCATTGACTGGTTAATGTCAGTTTCTACATAAACTAATTTTGTACATTATATAATGCACTATGAATGCACAATTAACAATAGTATATTATAAATTAAACATATATCTAATGCATTAACTATGTTAACATATAGAACATTTAGAACTTTACTGTGAAATATCATTACTGAATTTATTAAATATTACCTAAAAGCACTTTTTTTAAGAGTTCCCTTGAAAATGTTTTTTTATTTTTTTTTTTTGGATCTCTTTAGTTATTTGCATTTCTTCCAGGATATAATATATTTGAATACATTAAAACAGAAACAATCCTTTCTGTTGCCCAAAATAGATGATCTTCAAGCAGCAAAACCCTGGTGTGTACTAGGAATTCATTCTCTCTGTGGAAAACCGCTCACACCCGAGGCATCTTCATTACAGCGGAGCTGGAGGTGAGCCTGAAAGGAACCGCCTGTGTCATATTTACAGAGTTTGAGCTGTTTGCTTTCTCTGATAGACTCTGGAGCTCAAAGCGCCTTTTTTTGGTTGGAGCAATTGTTACACACGACCTTGATTAAAAAAAAAAAAAAAGAAGAAGAGAGAATGACAATGGACAGATCTATCTATCATTCTTTCGTTCCATCATTCTATCCATCTTTCTTTTGTTCTATCTATCCATCTATCATCTGAAAATATTTATATATCTATCGATCTATCGATCGATCCATCTATACATCTACCCATCTATCCATCTATCCATCTGTCTGTCTGATCTAAGAAATAGATTAAATTTCAGGATAGTTGCCAAATAATATTCTTTCCCCATGTCTGTAGTGTTCTGAAGGCTGTTACTCTGGTGTGAAAATTAGGCAGTTTTGTATTTTGATAGAAAAATAAATAAAAATAGTGAATAAAAAAATGGTTGGACTTGAGTTGTAATGAGTCAACAGCTCAGTCATGTCCTCTTCAGATGTTGAAACATTTCCTACTTAAAGGGATAGTTCACCCAAAAATCATAATTGTGTTATTGATGACTCACCCTCATGTCGTTCCAAACCAGTAAGACCTCCGTTCATCTTCGGAACACAGTTTAAGATATTTTAGATTTAGTCTGAGAGCTCTCAGTCCCTCCATTGAAACTGTGTGTACGGTATACTGTCCATGTCTTCAGTTCTCTCTTCACAGCAGTTCGGTCAGTGTACTGTTTGAGTAAATGAATTACTCCGGGATATTGGTTTGTTTGAACTCAGAGGGAGTGTCAGCCACATTAAAAAAGTTAACCGCTTAAGTCATTTGTGGATTAATGCGTATTGGAGATGCGAACCGTTTGAAACGATTCAGTTCGATTTGGTGAACTGGTTCAAAAAGATCCGGATACATCGAATGATTCGTTCGCGAACCGGATATCCAGACTGCTTTGTTTTGAACTGTCTTACAAACAGACACGGAAGAGAAGACAATGCTGAATAAAATCGTAGTTTTTTTTGCTAGTTTTGGACCAAAATGTATTTTCGATGCTTCAACAAATTCTAACTGACCCTCTGATGTCACATGGACTACTTTGATGATGTTTTTCTTACCTTTCTGGACATGGACAGTATACCGTACACACAGCTTCAATGGAGGGACTGAGAGCTCTCAGACTAAATCTAAAATATCTTAAACTGTGTTCTGAAGATAAATTGAGGTCTCACTGGTTTGGAACGACATGAGGGTGAGTTATTAATGACATAATTATGATTTTTGGGTGAACTATCCCTTTAAGGCTAAAATACACTACATGACATTTGCCCAATTTACAATCTAAACTTGATGATGCTGGCTGCTGAAAGTCAGATCCAGTCTGCAGATCTGAGTTGACAGATTTCATAGAAAATCGTATGTTTTTTTTACTTCAGACTATGATTTCATTCATTCCGAGATGTGCGGTGGTCCAGTGAGCCAGCAGAGGGCAGTAGTGTGAGCTGAGGCAAAGCTCAATGAACTGTCTCCACCCCAGTGTGCCAAGCTGCTTCCTCAGGGCGTTGTGGGCCAGGTGCCCTCACACTGACTAAAATCCTCAGAGGACACATTTTCTTTTTCACTCACCAATAAATCACCATTAATATTGACTTTCTGTGGGCTGACTCACTTTCTTCATCTAAATTTAGAAGGCAGAGGCAGCCATCTAAATCCAGCTAGAGGACAGAAAATGCCATCCTTTGAAAAAGAACTATTCATTTTGGTTTTGTGTTATAAATAAGTCTGTCTGAAGCACCTGGTGGAAGTTTTATCTTGTTTAAGAAGTTTAGCGTTCTGACAGGTCTCCTGTGAGGGTCGGATTCGTGTCTAGGATTCATGTCTCGCCCTCTGAAATCAGCAGGTCAGATGCAATAACAAAGTGTGCTTTCCAAAAATAGCCAACTCCCCTGAGTTTTATTAGTTTTGGTTCATCTGATTAAACCCAATTAAAAGATACATGCATAATGGTCTTCAAAACATGTTTTTTTACAAACTTAACAGCATCATTCACTTTTTTGTTTGTTTGTTTGTGCACTGCATTTCAGGCTTGAGGTCTGCACGTGCAATAATACAGGCAAGGCTATAGGTGACATCATTGTCTCTTTTATCCACAAACCTCACCACTGACTGAACTGCTATTTGATCTCCTGATAAGAGCTCCATTAGTGAGCTAAAAGAATCTAGCACTGCACATGAACTAATTATGTATTGGTTGGAGATCCATACAAGGATAAGTGCAGCAAATGATGAGTCCAGGCAACTTATTCATTGATAGATTTGCCACCCTGAAACTAGACAGAATAATTATATTAATATTGACATCATAAATCAGAGCGGATGTCAAAAGCTATTAATCTGAAACATCAGTGAGGACTTTTTATTAATTGTGTTGAAGTGAGAATGAAATGCAACTAATTTTAGATTCCAATCTGCTGTATTTGCTAGCAAAATAGTAGGTTGTAAATACCCATCCATCAAAAAAATATGATGGGAGGAAAAAAATATATTTAAATGCTTTTACATTCTTTTACAAATATTTTTTGTTTGTGTTTCAGAAATTTTTCAAGAACTAAAGTTTCTCAGGTTCTTTGAGTGAACGCAATATTTCTTAATGGAACGCAAAACTTTTGCAAGGAATAAATTCTCCAAAAAGCATTTAAATATATACCCCCCCCCACCACCACATTTTATTTTTTTCTATCACCATGTCTCTTTGAGGGCTCCGTACATACCAGAATGGAGCCAGTTGTGTTGTTAGCCAAATGTGAAAGTCAAACATTTTTCTTGTCAAAGAATTTGCATTGATGAATTGTGTGCAATAAGACAGGAACATGCATTGAAGTGATAGTTCACCCAACAATGAAAACACTGTCATAAGTAACTCTCCTTCATGTCATTCCAAACCTTTTTGACTTTTACCTGCATGGTTAGTCTCTGAAACACAAATTAAGCTTTTTAATGAAATCTAAGGTTTCTGTACCTCCACTGAAACTCCAAGCAACCAAAACTTACAAGATCCATAAGGTCATAAAAGCATTGTAAAATGAATAATGAAAAATTATGTATGATGAACAGATTTAATTTAGGCTTTTTTTTACATTTAAACAATGATTGAGACACATATTTAGACCACATCACATATGGTAAACATGGAAGCTCAATCTTAATATACAGTATATAGATTAATTTTGCGACACCTCTATGATATTTTCTGGGATCTTCTAAATAGTGATTACCTGGACTTTGAAATCTCTTAATTTTCACTGAAAATGTGTTAATTGGCATTGAGATTAACCAAAGGATTTTGTGTTGGAATGACATGAAGGAGAGTAAATGATGTTAAACCCTTTCAAGGAAGTAAATAGAGTCTGTTTTGATTTGACATTGACTTTAAATGGAAATGTGTTGTATTAACTGCTTTTCATTAAGGTTTTACTCTAAATTCAAGTAAAACACAATTAGATGGTCGAACCTGCTGAGATTTCATCTTGGACAGCTACGTCATGGTTACGTGCAAGTAAAAGACCTTGAAGAGAAAGTCCCACATTGCCTTTCATTTTGGACTGAAGAGATGTGGTGATTGAGAAACAAGAAGACCTGAATCATAGATCAATGTTATTTTGTCTATTTCTGCAGTGAATAAAAAAACAATTGGTTAACTTGTGGGCAGTAAGGTGAAATGTACTGCTGTAAGGAAAAGCGAGCAGTACCTCATGGTGACAGTGAAGAAATGAAATGATGTAAACTGACAGTAATTTATAAAGCAATCAATACAATACATGCCTTCAGGATAGAGTAGCACAACAGCCTCCGGTACATCATTTAATCCATTTGGCAGTAGAAGTCTATTGTTTTGGAGTTGCTGAAGTCGATAGACAAAATAATGCCATAAATAACATTAGATCGACAAGAGAAAGGTTAATCAGTGTGGTGTTCTAGACTTAAATGAATTGTTCATGCAACCAAAAACCACTGTTGAATGGGCTTGCTATTCTCATACCATAGTAAAATAGGGCAGTGCTTAACAATGATATCATTCTCAGTCTTATAAATTCACAATGTTCCTTTAATCTCTGTCAGTCCCCAGATTCTGAATTTATTTATGGACTGTATTTATTTATAGACTCCTGTCCAGGGACACCCAGTAAACAAGCATATAAGAGTGCAATTGGATGACAGAACAGTGTTATTTTAATATCACTGAGACATATTTTATATTAATATTTTCTGTTTTCGTTTAAATTTTAAAGGTTTAGTAATTTTGTTTGTTTTTTGTCATTTTTATTTTTAGATTTATTTTTCTAAATATGTCTATATAGTTTTTATGAATTCTTATTTATTAATTTTATTTTATATGGCAGGATACATGTCCATAATATTATTATTTTTTAATTAATGAATGAATAAATTTTATAGTGTAGCTGAAACTAATTACAGGCAATACATTATAATAATATATTAATAATCTTAATATTTGTATAATTATAATTATATTTGAATCTATTTAAGATAACATGTTATACTCATATTGTATGGGTCATGTAGTACCATTTGAGCTAAAAATAAAATATAAATAATTTTAATATAAATTAAATGCAAACTGGCCATATACTCTTGTCAAGCTCAGGCCTTTAACATATTAATTTATTTGTATTATCATGAATTGCTAAAATATGAAATAACATTATTAATGTGATTAATAAGACTGGATTGATTATATGATAACTTTTTTATGTACACAATGGCAAGAAAACAACATTCCTAAATAAATAAATAAAAAACATTAAGATTAGAGAAATTGAAGAAACATGGCATTTTTCATTTTAGACGTGTGCATGGCAAAATACTCAAACTTCCATACTTAAAAATTGTGAGTTTAATATTTTATCCAGTTCATAAAAACATGCATAATGGAGAAATGAAAGTATACAGCGTTGTAACTAAGCAATGTCCCGTTTCATTTCTGTTAATGATATTAATGAAAGTTATTATGACATGTTATTGAGACATATGATGACCTCACTAAATTAGAGCCATCCTGCCTATATGTGACAGTTCATCTGAAATGAATTCGATCGTCTGATACAAAACCTGCCAAACTTGAGCCTCGTCAGACTTTGATGGGTTCTTACGGTTCTTACAGGAGCTGTTGCTTGGCAATATACTAGCTGCATCATCGGTGTCCCTAGAGAGCGCGCGAGAATAGAAGCACGGGATGAGCGCGCCGCACGCCCAACACAGAGAACACGCACGAGCGCGCGCGACCGTTCAGTTCACATCTCTCCAAACATTGCTGCCAGTCGCTTTAAAGTTACTCTCTGATCGCAGATAGGCATTTTATTGCAGGCTACGTTTGATTTATGTGCCATGCTTCAGCTACTAACTCGGTACTTAGATTTCACCCGTTGAATCCCGCCAGCCCATACGAATTGGAGCGCCTACAGCGGCACATTCAAGCCTTATGAAGATTGTTGAGGTAAGTGTTGCTTGTGCTAACGGTTTTTTAGTGCTTATTCGATTTCGTACTACAGGAATGAGTAGAAATAGATCCTCATATCCTCCAGGCGAAAAATTTGAGCTTCAGAGAGGTCAGAAAGTACAAATGTCCGAGTCTGAACTGCGGTGCTGAGGAGAAGTGAGTGAGGAGACAGAAATTGTGAGAAGAAGTGGAAACGCTGTCAGTATCGGGAGTTTGGTTGGCAGTTACTTCTTCTGTTTAACTGTAGGGCAGTAATATTGTTTCATTCGATGTGTTGTTCAAGTGGAAATTATGAATTTCACGTTAATGAGTTGAACAAGTCGGTTTTCTAAGCATCTGACGGACTGAAGTCTGACTCGGGCCGTTCTTCTAACTGTTCGAGCAAATCAGTGTTTTAAAATGATGCTTGTGTATTTATTTTCAATTGGTTTAAAGGGATAGTTTGCCTAAATATTGAATTTCTGCCACTGTTAAAACTGTACATGACTTCCTTCTGTATAGGAACTTAAAAAAATAAAAAAGGAATCAGTACTTCACCATCTTTTCCACCCTAAAGTGAAATTGAATGGTGTCTGCAAGGAAAATCGCTGAGAATTACCGAGTTGTCATTTTTGGGTGTACTGTCCCTTTAAGATAATCTATTTCTTATTCCAATATAAATTTAAAATCACTGTTCTTTTGTTTGTTTGCTTGTTTTTTTAAAGAGCTTAAATGTTTTATTGCTGTCACTGAAACAAGTGCCATGTGTGCTGTTCTGTCTGTTTAACAGATGCCACATCCATCTCTGTGATGTTCATGATATAATTCATACCTTTTCAGAGGTGTGCTTCACTGTCTCATACAGATGGCTTTTAAGGCAGAAAGAGACATTCTCCTTTTTCATTCCGTGTAGAAGTCTGAGTCTGAAAGGGAAGCGTTAAAGGGTTAGTTCGCCCAATTTGCAAAATGATGTCATTAATAACTCACCCTCATGTTGTTCCAAACCCGTAAGACCTCCGTTTATTTTTGGAACACAGTTTAAGATATTTTAGATTTAGTCCGAGAGCTCTCAGTCCCTCCATTGAAGCTGTGTGTATGGTATACTGTCCATGTCCAGAAAGGTAAGAAAAACATCATCAAAGTAGTCCATGTGACATCAGAGGGTCAGTTAGAATTTTTTGAAGCATCGAAAATTCATTTTGGTCCAAAACTAGCAAAAACTACGACTTTATTAAGCATTGTCTTCTCTTCCGTGTCTGTTGTAAGACTGTTCAAAACAAAGCAGTTTGTCATATCCGGTTCGCGAATGAATCATTCGATGTAACCGGATCTTTTTGAACCAGTTCACCAAATCGAACTGAATCGTTTTAAACGGTTCGCGTCTCCAATACGCATTAATCCACAAATGACTTAAGATGTTAACTTGTTTAATGTGGCTGACACTCCCTCTGAGTTAAAACAAACCAATATCCCGGAGTAATTCATGTACTCAAACAGTACACTGACCGAACTGCTGTGAAGAGAGAACTGAAGATGAACACCGAGCCGAGCCAGATAATGACTCGTTCACGAGTCACGAACCGTTTCTGTCAGACGTGTCCGATTCGAGAACCGAGGAGCTGATGATACTGCGCATGTGTGATTCAGCGTGAAGCAAACCGACACACAGAGCGTCTGAACCGAACTGATTCTTTTGGTGATTGATTCTGAACTGATTCTGTGCTAATATTATGAGCCCAGGTAAACCGAAGGCTTGCAATCATCGCCAACGATGCCATTACATCGAGCGCAAAAGAACCGGTGAACCGTTTTCTTCAACCGGTTTTTGAATCGAACTGTCAGAAAGAACTACTGGTGATCCGAAAACTGATGCAACCGGTTCTTGACTCGGGAACGAGTCATTATCTGACTCGGCTCGGTGTTCATCTCTCTCTTCACAGCAGTTCAGTCAGTGTACTGTTTGAGTAAATGAATTACTCCGGGATATTGGTTTGTTTTAACTCAGAGGGAGTGTCAGCCACATTAAAAAAGTTAACCGCTTAAGTCATTTGTGGATTAATGCGTATTGGAGACGCGAACCGTTTAAACGATTCAGTTCGATTTGGTGAACTGGTTCAAAAAGATCTGGTTACATCGAATGATTCGTTCGCGAACCGGATATCACAAACTGCTTTGTTTTGAACTGTCTTACAAACAGACACGGAAGAGAAGACAATGCTGAATAAAATCGTAGTTTTTGCTAGTTTTGGACCAAAATGTATTTTCGATGCTTCAACAAATTTTAACTGACCCTCTGATGTCACATGGACTACTTTGATGATGTTTTTCTTACCTTTCTGGACATGGACAGTATACCATACACACATCTTCAATGGAGGGACTGAGAGCTCTCGCACTAAATCTAAAATATCTTAAACTGTGTTCCAAAAATAAACGGAGGTCTTACGGGTTTGGAACGACATGAGGGTGAGTTATTAATGACATGATTTTGCAAATTGGGCGAACTAACCCTTTAAGAGATCTTCACTCTGATTCCTTTGAATTATTTCTCTACAGGCTGCAAATAGGATGGTGACATGTTCTCACTCGCTTGTTGTTAAGAAATAGATGTGTTCAGAGGACAAGACCTTCTAGCACATGTTCTGTGCGGTTTTCCAAGTGGTTGATAGTGGTTGATATCAAAACAAATATTTGACAGTCTCTTTGTATCCTGTCCATCTTGAAAACCTTTCAAAAAATAATTTTATTTTTAGAGGATATAGAAGCAGAAATGTGAAGCTTATACAGTGTAAGAATTCTTTTTTGTAAACAAAAAGTTTGAGTACGTTTTACAAGAAAATTCTACTTAAAAATTTCATGTTTAATTCAGTCTGTTACTTGTTATTTCTTTATATATAATTGTGAAATGTACCAGCAATTTCTTGGTGAAAATGGTTTAAAAGTAAATACTACTTATTTGTTTTCCATTGTAGTTTAATAAAACACTTAAATTAACTCTTCTGCTAAAATTTATTCCAATTATGTATTCTTATAGTCGTTATAGGGCAACAATGTTACATTGTCATGGCAAAGTTGTGAAATTTGATATGACTTCACACTAAAATCATGTTAGCAAATTTTTTATTTTATTTCTAGTGTCTAAACTATTGAAATGGTGAGTACTTTGGCTCCACGAATTCACTTAAATTGCTGTAGATTAAGTTTAACTTGTACTGAACCCAAAATATTCCTTTAAAGTCTCTTTGTATGGCACATCTACCATGTCTCTTTTAAAAATTTAAAAAGAAGTTTAAGTTTAATCTTTAATCTACTTCATCAAATATTCACCCAGCAAGTGAATTATGAATGTCAGAGATCTTCTTTTCCCTCACAATTGAATTGATTTGATAGGCTGCACAACATTTGGTCATCATTGGATCACTTTGTGTAGTAACAGTTTCTTCTGTATTTCACCCTGGTCTGTACAGAGGGTTATTTTAACTTTCACTGCCATAGAAATGGCCTATATTATAGCTTCCTGAATTCTGTGGAAATATTACTTGTGGGACAACTCATGCATTTTTTAGCATTATACTAATGGATGTTTGCTGTTTGTGGAGGCCGGAGAGAGTCGTAACATTTTAAAACCACCACTTAAGAACAGAAATCACTTTGGTTTCTGTTTTGGCTGCATTTAAGATGAAGGGATTTTAGTTGTTCTCCATCATACACTGTAAATATTTTTGTGATGCATGCGTTTTGAATTTGCACCCTTTTTTTGTTGCTTAGTTTTTTTACATGTAGACCAGTGCTTGAAATGTGGGCCGATTACGCAGTATCTGCACTAAAGCTGTGTATCACCAGCAAAGTCACGGTACGATACATATCACGATACAGAGGCCACGATACGGTACATATCATGATACAGAAATGCACTGAATTTCATTTTCCTGAATATGTATTTTCTATTCAATTTGATGTATAATTACATCATTTTGGCCAAATTGTGCACCCCAGGCACAGCAAATTAATCAGAATTTTTTTTTTTTTTTTTTTTAGAAAAATTGTTCAAGAAAAGTCTTAATTTTTGTTAATCTGTAACTAGATTATTAAAACCTCACAGGGCTCTATGGGCTGGTGCAAGTTATTGACTTCTGTAGTACTACAGTAATTGAACGACTTTACAGGCATTTCTTTCTATGATGCATGTTGTGTTCAAAAGTAGACTAGTAACTCCAGTGTTTCCTTTAGGATTTTTTTTTAGCAGTGGGGGCAGGTCTGTCCAACCCCCAACACCCCCCCCCCCTCGCTGCAACACAAACAAGTATATTTATTCACACATAATGAGGCAGATTTTCAGTTGCGATTGAACTGTAACCTTAAACAACCAAAACAACCAAAACCTTAAGTGCAAGTTGGCAGCTTGCATTTAATTTTTGTGGTTTTTGGAAAAATAACTCCAAGGCTCGGTTATAGGGGAATTCGGAAAGAGGTGGCCCATTGATGCTGAGTAGCATACATGCTGCTAAATGGTCCCCCTGTAGCCTGTTCCTCAAGTCTGTTTTCACCTATAAAAGAATAAAAAAAAAATAAGTGATGTGAGGTATATTGATAGCCAAACAACCTTTCATTTCACATAACACCGAAATGTCTAACCCTATTCATAGTGGAGAAATCTCTCTCACAGTTAACACTCGAGATTGGCACTGTGAGGGCAATGGCTGCCAGCTTACTGAGGGAGGGGTATGCCTTAAATGGCTTTCCTGAGGTAAATGTTAGGCCTATGTGACATAATTGTTCTCCATCTGTTTTATTGACTTCTTTCCGCGGTTGAAAAACACTGATTGATCGATATTATGTATAAGGAATATACGTTTCGGTAAGTTGTACTGTAACGTTATCTTTCAAAATTGTTCATTCGTGTTTATTTACTAGCGAGATGATCGGTTCACTGAGGCTAGGGATCTGTCACGTGACACGTCACATTTACACCAAAACTGTATTTATTGTTTGAATTTTGTAATAAAATTGACTGATTCTGAGAGTTGAGACTTTGTTTATATATCATAAGTAACCTGCTCTGTATTGTCTGTCGGTCTTCACTTTGCTTCGCGATTTTTCTGTGCATGAGAAAATGGATGTGTGGCATGATAGCATGTGAAAAGTGTCAATTGTGTAAGTTGGCAGCCCTGACTTAATTCAAATTAGCAAGAACTATGACTAATAGAATAACAGGCTTAAATGAACAACATAAGTTATACGACTTACCGTTCTCAAGGACGTGTACACCGATCTCAAGTTATTTATTCTCCAGAACGCTGCAGTCTCTTTTTTTCTCTCTTTCTCTCCCGTCGAGTGGAACCTTGCTTCGCAAAGAGAGTGCTCGCGCGCACGCGACCAGAGGGCGCGTGCTCTCGCTCGCTCTCTCTTGTTCTTTTAAACATGCGCCCAGCTGTCACAAGCCGCAGCAGTTTATCTACATTACACACCGGTCAAATAAGACTTTGGCGGGACAATCCAAAGAATCCAAACTAGAATTACCAATTTAACACACAAACACACACACATATTCCCACACTAACGGTAGTCTTCAATAGATCTTCAGTCACACACACCGCACCCACACAATATTCCTCTCTGAGCCTCATGACAGAGTCTGCTGTCTGAATGTTGAGGACAAAATTGCATAGGCTGCAGCCTAGGTAGGGGCCCCACGTGTGCAGGGGCCCTACATTGCCCAGACTATTTTCTTTTATTATTTGACATTTTCTTCAGGGGGAACAAAAAAGTACCCTCATTGGCCCGTAAGAAATTTTAAAGGAGGATTCGTTGCAGAGTGTCTGACAAAATTAATGTCTTGTATTGTAGAATGCATGCTCAGCACCACTGAGAGTTGACATGATCATTAAATCGAAACCAAAAGTGTGTGTGTGTGTGTGTGTGTGTGATATAAGAATGGTTTAGTCAACTCAACAATTTGAGTAAAAATTAAAAATAGACATTCTGTAATGCTGTAGAAGGGTCAAGATTATGTTACTTCTTAGGTGTCACAAATATAAGGGATATTATATTGGATTATGTATTATGTCAAAATGATGATTTGAATTGTTGATAAGGTCAAGAACTTTGAGGTGGGACAGACCAAAATCCCCATATTAGCGGGGAATATTTGATTTGTTTAGTCAAGTTTAATCAAGTCAGTTTTATTTTTTTTACGCTTTTCACAATTAAAGCAGCTTGAAACAATGTGATGTTAATAAAACTGGCTACTTTTATGCAACTAGCTACTTTTCATCTTTATGTTAGATAACAGTGGTTTGTACAAAGAAATTGGGTATTTGTGTCTCTAATGCATTAAAAAAGTAATACGACCCTAAGTGTGCATCATCAGTGAAATGTGCCTAAAACAGATTTCCTACCATTTAGAGCCATACATTCAGATGGCTCATAATTACATAATTAATAAAGCGTTTGAAAATCAAGCATAATGTGATGTGTTTTCCATTGGCATGGCAAACCAACATAAAGAATAAATACAAATCCATGTCTTAACTGTTGCAGCAAAATGTGTTAATGCGTTAATCCATAAATTGCACTCCTTTTATTTCCATTTATAAAATCATTTAAAATCTGCTTTTCTTTCTCACTAGTTATTAAGGTTAAATGATTGAGGTGATAAACTTAGACCAGCAGTTACAGCAATGTTCATATAAACTGATCATGTTCAGGGGACAGACAGCTTTGGCCAGCAAGGAGAGGGAAAGAAGTGAAAAGTCTGGAGCTGTTGTTTAAATATCATCCTGAATAAACATCTGTCTTTTGGAGAAGCGTGCCACTGCACACTAATATTAGTCTGTAATTTATTTCCCTCCAGGGCCAGAGCACCTCATGTGTAAGGGAGGTCAGCATATGGTGCTGAGCCGTACGGTGTGTGTGTGTGTGTGCATCTGGTGTGTGAGAGGGAAAGAACTAGAGTTGTTAAAACACAGTCTGTATTACGTTGTGAGCAAGCAGAGTGTATTTCACGTGTGTATGGGATGAGTGCACGAGTGTGTGTTCGCCCCAGTGCAGTGACTGATGTAATTTACTCTGTCACAACATGAGGCCGGTCCCAAGATGACAGGGCAGAGAGGGAGAGCAAGGCACACTGATGACGGACCTGTCAGCACTGATCATTTTGTGTGTCATGTGGAGCTTGGTAAGAGACGAGAACCTGTAGTGCTAGAAGAGGTCCTGGATGAGAGTTTCCTCTGGGTGATGGTCATGTGTTGACCATGATTTGGCCAAGCAGGGTGTGCTTTTGGATCAACATCAAACAAACATGGTAACTTTCAAAGGAATAGTTCACACATCAATGAAAATTTACTCCCTGAGGGATGGACCCTGAGTCCAATCAATATGTAGATGAGTTTGTTTCTTCATTGGAACAGATTTGTGGAAATCCTCTGCAGTGAATGGGTGCCGTCAGAATTAGAGTCCAAACAGATGATAAAATCATCACTATCATCCACCTTACTCCGGTCCATCAGTTAACATCTTGTGAAGGGAAAAGCTGCATGTTTGTAATAAACAAATCCATCAAGATGTTATTAACTTTGTCTTTAAAGTGTTATGCCCTGTCCCAAATCACACCCTAAACCCTTGTGGTCTTCCTCTGAATCCGTACTTTCATGACGTAATGTCGCATTGTCTGTCGGGTAGAAGTCTACTGCTCCTCAGTGCAGGCTCGGCAGAAGTGCAGATCGAGGGCATATAACGGCAGCAAAAGGGCCGCTTGCAAGCACCCTTTTGAAGGCTAAGGTGACGGATGGGACACACTACGGTCTTGTGGACTCAATGGACATGCGCACGTGGCGGCCATTGTAAGTCCACAAGACCGAAAGTACACATGAACTGTTCTATTTCGAAAAGGGCCTTAAAACTGTTCGTGTATACAGAAGATCCGTAAAGTTGCAAAGATTAAAGTGCCCCTTTTATGCCTTTTCGAATATTACCTTTCATGCAGTGTGTCATGTAGCTGTATGTGAACCAGTGTTGTAGTCGAGTCACCAACTGTCGAGTCCGAGTCAAGTCTCGAGTCCCAGTGTTCAAGTCCGAGTCCAAGTCCGAGTCATCAAAGAAAAGTCTTGAGTCGAGTCCAAGTCGAGTCACCATTACCAGAGTTCGAGTCCGAGTCAAGTCTCGAGTCTCCAGTCCCATATTGGAAATATTTTTTGTTTTTGAGAAAACAATAGCTACCAACTGAGTTGGTAGGCATTGAAGTCCATTATATGAAGAAAACATCCTGAAATGTTTTCCTTAAAAAACATAATTTAAGAAAAAACGCCATGGATATCCTGGATGGCATTGGGAGGAGTAAATGATTAGGAAATTTTCATTTTTGTGTGAACTAATCCTAACACTGGGCGAAAAATAAATACACTCGGCGAAAAAAAGAAACGTGCATTTTACAGGACACTGTATTTTAAAGATAGGCCTACTTAAAACATAAAAATCAATACGATATGCCGAGAGAGAGAGAGAGAGAGAGAGAGAGAGTGTGAGAGAGAGAGAGTGAGAGAGAGAGAGTGAGAGAGAGAGAGTGAGAGAGAGAGTGTTTGTGTGTGAGTGGCCGAGTGATTTAGTGTGAGTGCGTTTGTATGTGTTCAAGTGAATGTGTGTGACGGCACGCGACTGGTCAGAAAGCAACATGTAACGATAACGGCCGTTCACTATGGGAGGCCGTTTGAGACTAAACCCATTGAAAACTTGTGATACACACTGAAACACTTGCGATACACACTGAAACACTTGCGTGTACAAGTGAATCACTTGGGATACACACTGAAACACTTGCGATAAACACTGAAACACTTGTGCGTACAAGTGAATTACTTGCGCATACATGTGAAACACTATATATCTTTGCAAATATATGAAAGACATGCAGTTACATAGAAACTCTTTGCATATGCCCTGTAATCGCCCACGTACTGTTGTGCCTGCACAAAGACTGCACTTTATTAATTATGTTATCATTCTCGCATGTGAGAGAGCATAAACATTTTCAGTGTGTCCGAAAGTCGTTCCATTGCAACAGGAAGTTATAGCTCAAATATTTTCCACGTATATGGCTCCTTCGAAACTTGTTTAAAAAAATGAGGTATTTGTTATTCTTTACACTAGGCTTTTTCGTATGTGATCACTCGTGTGTTATTGCCAAATCTGAATTTTTTTTTTTTTTTTTTTTTTACATTTTCTTTCCCGTGTCCTTCGGTTCATTTATATGCGAGTGGCGCCGATACAGGATGGCTGCCTCTGTGACGTGCTCTGCAGTTGTTTTTGTTAGTTTGTCCTCTCTTTAGTTATATTCCTGCAATCAGTTTCACCAGGGACGAATTGCTGGACATTTGGCAACACACATCTCCCGATATATCACCGGTTTTCGACTATTCTGATGTTTTGCTGGACATTCTTGTCGGCGGAGCGGCTGCACTGATCACACGCTTCAAGAGGACGCGCAGATGGGGAAAAAGAGCTGGCGCGCTCGTGAGAAAACGCAGAAAACACGGATTTCGAACGCCGTTGCCTAGCATCCATCTGGCAAATCTCCGCTCTCTACCCAACAAAACGGACGAACTGCTTCTGCTCTCTCGGACAAATAAGGATTTCTCTCACTCTGCTGCTCTGTGTTTCACGGAAACTTGGCTGAATGACACCATACCGGATAGCACGCTCCATCTGCTGGACTTTCAGCTGTTCAGAGCGGACCACGACGCAGAATCAACGGGGAAATCGCGCGGCGGCGGGACGTGCTTTTACATCAGTGAACTGTGGTGTACAGATGTAACTGTGTTAAAGAAGACGTGCTGCTCAAATCTCGAAATGCTCTTCATTAACTGCAAGGCGTTCTATTCGCCGCAGGAGTTTCACTCGTTCATTCTGGTTAGTGTTTACATCCCTCCGCAAGCGCACGTGAGCTCAGCTTTACAAAAACTCGCTGAACAGATCACAGAGACAGAACAACAACACCCAGACTCTGTTTTAATCATTCTTGGGGACTTTAATAAAGCCAATCTCTCCCGTGAACTGCCAAAATACAGACAGCATGTTACTTGTCCCACAAGAGACAGTAATACATTGGATCACTGTTACACAACAATAAAGGATGCATTTCACTCTGTTCCACGAGCAGCTTTGGGACGTTCTGATCACCTTCTGGTTCATCTTATACCGGCCTACAGGCAGCAACTAAAATTTACAAGATTTACAATCTTGTTTTGACCTCACTGATTGGAGTGTTTTTGAAGCTGCTGCCACCGATCTGGATGAACTCACAGAGACTGTGACATCATATTATCAGTTTCTGTGAGGATATGTGTATTCCTACAAAGACTCAACTAAATTACAACAATGACAAACCGTGGTTCACTGCAAAACTCAGACAGCTCCGTCAGGCCAAAGAAGATGCTTACGTGAAGGGGGACAATGTCCTGTATAAACAGGCTAAATACACACTGGAAAAGGAGATCAAATTGGCAAAGAGGAATTATTCTGAAAAAATAAGGACTCAGTTCACTTCGAACGACTCCGCATCAGTGTGGAAAAGTCTAAAGAAGATCACCAATTACAAGACACCACCCCCCAGCACTGTGGAGAATCAACGACTGGCAGATGATCTGAATGAGTTTTACTGCAGGTTTGAAAGAACACCCATCAACTGCCCTGAACGCCTCCCCACACAACCGTTCACACCACTCACAACTCCTGCAACCCGCCCGGAACACCTCTCCAATCAAGCGCTCTCACCATTCACACCTCCTGCATCCACCCTCTCCCCCACACCTGCAATTCAGATAAGCGAGGATGCGGTGCGCCAGGTCTTCCGGAAGCAGAAAAGGAACAAAGCACCAGGCCCAGATTGTGTTACACCAGCCTGTCTGAAATCCTGTGCTGACCAGCTGTCCCCCATCTTCACACAGATCTTCAACAGATCGCTGGAACTGTGCGAAGTCCCTTCATGCTTCAAACGCTCCACCATCATCCCCATCCCAAAGAAATCCAAAATTACAGGACTAAATGACTACAGGCCTGTGGCTCTAACATCTGTAGTCATGAAGTCATTTGAAAAACTGGTGCTGGCCCACCTGAAAGACATCACTGGCCCTTTGCTAGATCCTCTTCAGTTTGCCTACAGAGCAAACAGGTCTGTGGACGATGCAGTAAACATCGGACTGCATTATGTTCTGCAACACCTAGACAGACCAGGGACTTATGTGAGGATCCTGTTTGTGGACTTCAGCTCTGCCTTCAACACGATCATCCCAAACCTCCTCTTGTCCAAACTAACTCAGCTCTCCGTGCCCACCTCCGTCTGTCAGTGGATCAACAGCTTCCTGACAAACAGGCAGCAGCTAGTGAGGCTGGGAAAATACACATCCAGCACCCGTACAATCAGCACCGGAGCTCCCCAGGGCTGTGTTCTCTCCCCACTGCTCTTCTCCCTGTACACTAACGATTGCACATCTAAGGACCCCTCTGTCAAGCTCCTGAAGTTTGCAGATGACACCACACTCATCGGCCTCATTCAGGACGGTGACGAGTCTGCTTACAGACAGGAGGTTAAAGAGCTGGCTGTCTGGTGCACTCTCAACAACCTGGAGCTTAACACGCTCAAAACAGTGGAGATGATCGTGGACTTCAGGAGAAACCCCCCTGCACTCCCCACACTCACCATCATGAACAGCACTGTGACTGCAGTGGAGTCATTCAGGTTCCTGGGCACCACTATCTCTCAGGACCTGAAGTGGGACATTCACATTGACTCCATTGTGAAAAAGGCCCAGCAGAGGTTGTACTTCTTTCACCAGCTGAGGAAGTTTAACCTGCCACAGGAGCTGCTGAAACAGTTCTACTCCACCATCATCGAATCCATCCTCTGCACTTCAGTAACTGTCTGGTTCAGCTCAGCTTCTAAATCTGACCTCAGAAGACTACAGAGGGTAGTCCGGACTGCTGAACGAATCATCGGTACAACCCTCCCATCTATTCAAGAACTGTACTTATCCAGAGTGAGCAAAAAGGCTGTTTAAATCACTCTGGACCCCTCACATCCAGCACACTCCCTTTTTGAACTGTTGCCATCTGGTCGACGCTACAGAGCACTGAGCACCAGAAAGACTGTTATGTTGCCAAATGAACACGTAGATAAACCACTGAAGAAGACCAGGACCACAAGGAATGTTTTTGCATTTTAATTTCTTCTCCAGATGGTGAAAACTGAAAGCATACACAACATGCTCTTAGAAAAATTGAGCTCTATACAGACGAAACTAAAGTCATACATCGGCGCTTTAAAGTGCATTTCCCAATCAGACAATACAAAAATATATTACTTAAGATCCTT
Organism: Carassius carassius; assembly: GCF_963082965.1. Taxonomy (NCBI): domain Eukaryota; kingdom Metazoa; phylum Chordata; class Actinopteri; order Cypriniformes; family Cyprinidae; genus Carassius; species Carassius carassius. Next base: position 10,070,574 of record NC_081804.1, on the reverse strand, counting down.
ATAAACACATATGTAAACTTACGGCATTGCCTTGTCAGAGCTTTAGTGAGAATGGTGACAGATCGCTGACCGTTTCATGCTGGATTCCGCCTGCTTTGTTTACCATGAAACCAAAACAGGAAGTTAGCGCGGCAAAAGCGGAAATTAAATTGTCCGCTAATATTTTTAAATAAAACTTACAAATAAACATGAAATACTATAAGCAACTTTTAGAAATGCTTTTTTAAACATATTAACCCATTTAACTTATTTATAAAATTATAGACTGCCATAGGGCAGCACATTCCCCGCCTGACCTCAGGGAGGTCACTATCAAGAACAAAAACTTAGAGGGAATCAGTCCTTTGGCAAAAGAAGAATGACTTCAGTAACTGGTCGCAAAAAATTCTTTCTAGTGCCTTGGTCATTTACTATGACCTCAACCTTCCTTACTTGATTGTCCTTCCCAGGGAAAGTTGCCGTGACTCTACTCATGAGCCAACAGTTCCGTGGAACCTGCTTGTCCTTGAGCAAAACAAGGTCACCAACTTGCAGGTTTCGACAAGGTACAGTCCATTTCTGTCTCTGCTGCAATAAAGGCAGATACTCTCGCCTCCAGCGTGTCCAGAACTGGTTAGCAAGAACCTGAACTTGTCTCCATTGTTTGGTGTAAAGGTCCTTGTCCAAGAAATCTCCAGTGGGAGGTATAAGGCACGATTTCTGGGTTAGCAGCATAGAGGGAGAGAGAATGAAAGGATTGTCTGGATCAGACGAAACTGGAAGGAGTGGCCTCGCATTTATGATGGCAGACACTTCAGCCATAAGTGTGCACAATACGTCGTGAGTGAGTTGCACCTTACTTTGAAGCAGTATTGAATCCAGTATTCTCCGTGCAATGCCGATCATGCGCTCCCAGGCGCCTCCCATGTGGGACGCATGAGGCGGGTTGAATTCCCAACTACAACCTTGATCATTCAGGTACAGTTGCAGAGCCTTGTCCATTCCTAACTCCTTGGAAGCCCCAATGAAATTAGTGCCACGATCCGATATAAGTTTTTTGGCAGGGCCTCTCAGGGCAAAGAAACGTCTCAGGGCATTTACACAACTGCTGGTGTCTAAGGACTCAATCACCTCAATGTGCACGGCTCTAGAGCTCATGCAGGTAAACAGGATAGCCCAACGCTTACTTTGTGCATGTCCACCTCTGGTACGTCTGGTGGTTACTGACCAAGGCCCGAAAACATCAAGGCCGATGTAGCTAAAGGAAGGACATGTTTTCAACCGTTCCGGGGGAAGATCTGCCATGAGTTGCTCTTCCTGCTTTCCCCGCAGTTTTATCCACAGACCTCCAGCCCTTATCGCACCTTCTGTAAGGTGACGACCCTGGTGCTTGACCTGTTAATGGTAGTGGCGAATGAGCAGGATAGAGACATGACTGTCACTGCAGTCACAGTGATTTGCCAACGTTGAGGGCATACAGCTCCTTTGCGAAGGTGGCCTGTTGCACTTGTTGGAGGATGACACGTTTTGCTTGATCCATTTCATCTGGTGTATGAGGAAGCTGACATATGTGCCACCCTTTACATCCATGGTTTGAATTGGAGCCGTTGAAAGATTTTGCCATGTGAATGAGGAAGGCGACTGCACGGACCAAAGACTTGAAGGTGGAGAAGCGCTCAAAGCGCTTACAGGAGACTACTTGAAGCTGGGTAGCACAAGTTCTCACTTGTGGCCTGATTTCACAGTCTTTGTCAGGCTCAACTAACTCAAACTGGTCGTTTTCATTTTTTGCCTCTGGGGGTGAACGACTGATGAAGGAGGGTCCCGTGAACCAAGTTGTTTTTGCTAGTTGAGATGCTGTGAGCGAGCGTGATGCGTGATCCGCTGGGTTCTCCTCAGTGCGCATATAGTGCCACTGCTCCGGCTTTGAAGACTGGCGAATACGCTGCACTCTGTTGTGAACATATGTGTAGAATCTTTTAGATTCGTTGCAGATGTAGCCCAAGACCACCTTGCTGTCCGTGTGAAAGTGAACTGCGTCAAACTCTATGTCCAGCTCATTCTTGACAAGATCAGCTATCTCTACAGCCAAGACAGCGGCGCACAGTTCCAGTCTTGGTATTGTGGGCTCTGACTGAGGAGTTAGTTTTGCTTTACCCATGACAAACCCTACCTCAACTTTGTCATTTGTATATAGAGCTCTCAAGTAGACTACTACACCTATTGCTTTGGTCGATGCTTCTGAAAAGACATAGAGTTCTTTGCGCTTTGCCTGACTGAGAGAGGTAGATGTGTACGTTCTCGGGACATGGAGTTCCCTTAAGTCCTGCAGCGAATCCCTCCAAGCTTCCCATTTGCTTTGCTTATCTTTTGGAAGTGGTGTGTCCCAATCAGAGTTTTCTGAGGTGAGTTCTCTGAGTAAAGCTCTTCCTTGAATGGTGACTGGTGCTAATAAGCCTAGTGGATCGAATACACTATTAACAGATGACAAGACACCTCGACGAGTAAATGGCTTGTTTGTTGTGGCCACTGAAAACGTGAATGTGTCTGTCATGGTTTCCCAAATTAGGCCTAGACTGCGCTGTGATTGAGTTTCCTCAGCACTCAGATCCAGATCTTTCATGACTGCTGCGCAATCTTCAGGAGAGAAGGCTTGCATGACTGATGGTGAGTTAGAAGCAAACTTATGCAGGCGCAGATTGGACTCAGCAAGTGAAGCTTGCGTTCTTTGGAGCAAGTCGATCGCTTCGGCTGGAGAAGGCACAGAAATCAGTCCATCATCGACGTAGAAGTGTCTCTCCACAAACTTGACTGTGTCAGCTCCATAGTCTTTCGCTCCAGCTTCAATGGCCTTGCGCAATCCGTAAACAGCCACAGCGGCAGATGGAGAGTTCCCAAACACATGGACCTTCATCCTATAGTCAATGACCTCCTTTTCAACATCATTGTCCATGTGCCACAGAAAGCGAAGATAGTTCCGGTGATCCTCACGCACCATGAAACAGTGAAACATTTGCTGTATGTCGGCCATGACAGCAATGCTTTCTTTACGGAAGCGGAGGAGTACCCCAATGAGACTATTGTTTAAGTCGGGGCCAGTGAGGAGTACACTATTGAGTGAGACACCATCCTCTTGGGCACTGGAATCAAAAACTACCCTGATCTTGTTGGGTTTTTGAGGGTGGTAGACCCCAAACGTGGGGAGATACCAGCATTCTTCTCCTTGCTTCAGAGCGGGCGCTATCTCAGCATGACCGTTGGAGAAAATCCCTCCCATAAACTCCACGTATTGCTGCTGCATGTGGGGTTTCTTTTGCATGCTCCGTTTGAGAGACAAAAAATGTCTGACTGCTAGCTCTCTATTGTTAGGCATTTTCCGGCGAGGCTCTTTGAAAGGAAGTGGGGCAACCCAGCTATTGTCATCGTCTTTGTACATGCTTTTGCCCATAATCTCTAAAAAGAGTGTGTCATCTATGGAGGGAGCTGGCTCATTGTCGTTTTTGCTGCGGTTGAAAACTGACTGTCCCAGACTTTGCTCTGGAGCCTTAGAGTGCCTGTTAATGCATGGCGTTTCCCTGAGCTGACGGAAGTTATCACACTGTCCAAAAACTGTGGGGCGGCCATTTTCAAGAATAATTGTCTTGAATGAGTTGACTGTGGGCTTGTGGACCTTACCTACACACACCTCCCCGACTACGACCCACCCTAAATCTAGGCGCTGGGCGAAGAGCGCATGATGAGGGCCATTAACTTGTTCCCTTACTTTGTGTGCACGTAGAACATCACGCCCAAGCAGTAGAAGTATTTCTGCCTCATGGTCTAGCTCTGGAATGTACTTTGCTATGGACAGAAGGTGTGGCTGGTGCCGTGCAGCGTTTGGTGTAGGGATCTCGCTTCTTTCATTAGGAATGTCCTGACATTCAATGAGAGGAGGGAGTGGGATTACCACAGACCCATCTAAAGACTCAATGTGAAAGCCTTCAGCCCTTTTCCCCCATGTTTCAACGAGCCTGAACATGTTCTTAGATCATAACTGACTAGCTTATCTTTGATCTTGAACATATCAAAGAACTCTGGCCTGGCTAAGGAACGATTGCTCTGATCATCAAGTATGATGTAAACCTTAACCGCACTGTCCTTGTGACCCTCTGGATACACCCTTGTGAGACATATTTTTGAACAAGAACGACCCCACTGACCTGGACCGCACACTTTGGTGCATGTTGTGGTTACTGCGATGCTATCTGAGATATCTTTTCCCTCCCCGCCATCCTCTTGTGCAGGAGCAGGAGCCTTGAAGGTTTGTGGTGGAGGGCCAGGATGCATTACTGTTTCGTGGCTCGTACTTTCACATTCAGAGCACTTTACTGTGGATTTGCAGTCCTTAGCGAGGTGAGTGTCCGAGGCACAGCACTTGAAACAGATTCCTTTCTCTTTGAGGAAGGCCTTTCTTTCATCGAGCAGTTTGTACCTGAATGTCCTGCATTTATTGAGTGGGTGGGGCTTATTGTGCAGCGGGCAGTTGCTTTTAAAGTCCTTGTTGGGGGGTGTAATATTAGTTTTATTTACGGAGATGGGTTTGGCGGAGCTAAAGTTTCTCAGGTTGGGTCTTTCTAATTTCAATTGTGTTTGGCTGTTCTGTTGGTTAAAGCTTGGATCGTTACGTCTCTTAGCTTCTTTGCATATGAACTTGCAAAAGTAACATAAAGGTGGAAAGCAGTCATGATGATCCTCTTTATATTGTGAACCTAGAGACATCCACTTCTCCTGAATTCCATATGGGAGTTTATCCACAATTGGCCTGATTCCGCGTGACGTGTCAAGATAGAGAAGACCGGGCAGATACCCATCCTCTTTTGCTCCTTGAATCTCCTGTAACAGATCCCCAAGTTCCCTCAGTTTCACATTATCCTTTGCTGTCATTTTAGGAAAACTGTCCAATCTCTGCAGTGTTTCCTTTAGGATTTTTATTTTAGCAGTGGGGGCAGGTCTGTCCAACCCCCAACACCCCCCCCCCCTCGCTGCAACACAAACAAGTATATTTATTCACACATAATGAGGCAGATTTTCAGTTGCGATTGAACTGTAACCTTAAACAACCAAAACAACCAAAACCTTAAGTGCAAGTTGGCAGCTTGCATTTAATTTTTCGTGGTTTTTGGAAAAATAACTCCAAGGCTCGGTTATAGGGGAATTCGGAAAGAGGTGGCCCATTGATGCTGAGTAGCATACATGCTGCTAAATGGTCCCCCTGTAGCCTGTTCCTCAAGTCTGTTTTCACCTATAAAAGAATTAAAAAAAAATAAGTGATGTGAGTTATATTGATAGCCAAACAACCTTTCATTTCACATAACACTGAAATGTCTTACCCTATTCATAGTGGAGAAATCTCTCTCACAGTTAACACTCGAGATTGGCACTGTGAGGGCAATGGCTGCCAGCTTACTGAGGGAGGGGTATGCCTTAAATGGCTTTCCTGAGGTAAATGTTAGGCCTATGTGACATAATTGTTCTCCATCTGTTTTATTGACTTCTTTCCGCGGTTGAAAAACACTGATTGATCGATATTATGTATAAGGAATATACGTTTCGGTAAGTTGTACTGTAACGTTATCTTTCAAAATTGTTCATTCGTGTTTATTTACTAGCGAGATGATCGGTTCACTGAGGCTAGGGATCTGTCACGTGACACATCACATTTACACCAAAACTGTATTTATTGTTTGAATTTTGTAATAAAATTGACTGATTCTGAGAGTTGAGACTTTGTTTATATATCATAAGTATATCATAATATATTAAATATCATTATATATCATAAGCTCTGTATTGTCTGTCGGTCTTCACTTTGCTTCGCGATTTTTCTGTGCATGAGAAAATGGATGTGTGGCATGATAGCATGTGAAAAGTGTCAATTGTGTAAGTTGGCAGCCCTGACTTAATTCAAATTAGCAAGAACTATGACTAATAGAATAACAGGCTTAAATGAACAAAATAAGTTATACGACTTACCGTTCTCAAGGACGTGTACACCGATCTCAAGTTATTTATTCTCCAGAACGCTGCAGTCTCTTTTTTTCTCTCTTTCTCTCCCGTCGAGTGGAACCTTGCTTCGCAAAGAGAGTGCTCGCGCGCACGCGACCAGAGGGCGCGTGCTCTCGCTCGCTCTCTCTTGTTCTTTTAAACATGCGCCCAGCTGTCACAAGCCACAGCAGTTTATCTACATTACACACTGGTCAAATAAGACTTTGGCGGGACAAAAATTCGCTTTGGCGGCCGCCAAAAAAAATCTTCGATCGGGTCAGTCGCACAAGTGCGCCTAAATATCTTTTCATGGTCGCACACAGACATATTTAGGCGCAAATGCGAGTGAAATGGTCGCACTGTAGAGCCCTAACATTACCGTGGCGGCAAAAATTTTGCCGTGGCGGGCCGCCATTAACTAATCAACATAGAGGAAACACTGCTCTGGAAGAGCGATTTTTCGATGATTTCAGGAGCCGCATAACACTCTTGGAGTCTGTCCCATGATTTCTGTAAAGCTACTGCAGGGTTATTGCCATACACAGAGCGAATGCGTTTAATTTGACTGCTTGACTCCTTTCCTAACCATTTTGTCATCAAATCGAGCTCTTGTGTTGGCGTGAGGTGAACGTCTGCTGTAGCCCCGGTAAATGAGGAGAGCCACACTCTAAAGTTCTCTGGTTTGTCGTCATATTGGTATAGACCTGAAGTGATGAGGTCACGGCGTGCCATATATTGTGCAAGTGGCTCTGCTTGGTGTGTCGTGGTACCAGGTGAGTTGTAAAGAGGCACGAAAGGGCTGGAGAATGGGTTGAGTGGCTTCTTTGTTTGATTACTTTTTGGTTTATTCTCGCCTTTAGGAGAGGACTTATGTTCTCACTGTTATGTTGCCAAATGAACACGTAGATAAACCACTGAAGAAGACCAGGACCACAAGGAACGTTTTTGCATTTTAATTTCTTCTCCAGATGGTGAAAACTGAAAGCATACACAACATGCTCTTAGAAAAATTGAGCTCTATACAGACGAAACTAAAGTCATACATCGGCGCTTTAAAGTGCATTTCCCAATCAGACAATACAAAAATATATTACTTAAGATCCTTATAAACACATATATATAAACTTACGTCATTGCCTTGTCAGAGCTTTAGTGAGAATGGTGACAGATCGCTGACCGTTTCATGCTGGATTCCGCCTGCTTTGTTTACCATGAAACCGAAACCGGAAGTTAGCGTGGCAAAAGCGGAAATGAAATTGTCCGCTAATATTTTTAAATAAAACTTACAAATAAACATGAAATACTATAAGCAACTTTTAGAAATGCTTTTTTAAACATATTAACCCATTTAACTTATTTATAAAATTATAGACTGCCATAGGGCAGCACCACGACCAGACACAGGAACAGTTTCTTCCCTCAGGCAATCCATCTTATGAACAGCTGATAATAACTGTGGAACACACTACACTATTTATATTTATATACACATACACTTATTTATCCAACACACATACTTAACGTACACAAACATTTTTTGCACATAATATACATGTACATACATAAATGCTCATTGTAATATACCTGCCATACATTGTCAATTTGTATATTGTCATTCCTTACCCACCTATTTGTATTTTTTATTCCTTATTGTGTTTTTTGTTCTGTCGCTGTTATGTTGCACTGCGGAGCTCTGTCACGAAAACAAATTCCTCGTATGTGTGAACATACCTAGCAATAAAGCTCATTCTGATTCTGATTCTGATTTAGTCCGAATATATGAGGAGAATATTTGAGCTATAACTTCCGGTTAGTGGGTTTAATTGTATTTATGTAAAAAAAAAAAAAAAAAAAAAAAAATATATATATATATATATATATATATATATATATATATATATATATATATATATATATATATAAACTCTGGTTCACACTCCAATAAATAGTAAAAGTGAGTGACGTCAGTGAGTGTGTTGTCAAGCAAAGAGAGCGAGCGGTAGCAGTGTCTGTGAGGGAAAAGAATAGATCCCGGCCGGTCTTGGGCACGAAACAGGAAAAGTGTAACACCTTATATAATTTTTTTAAATAACATTTTTAGTCAAAAACAACGTGATGAATGCTCAAGTCCGATTTTATATATCTTTGAGTCCGAGTCCAAGTACGAGTCATCAGTCCGCGAGTCCAAGTCCAAGTCGAGTCACGAGTCCAGAGAATGGAGTGTCGAGTCGGACTCGAGTCCAAAGAATAGTGACTCGAGTCGGACTCGAGTCCGAGTCCAGGACTCGAGTACTCCATCACTGATGTGAACATAAACTATCTGCAAAATTCTGAAGCCAGCAGTGAACGATAAATTAAGTTATTGTCTATCAGAAAAGAGAGTCGGCTCGCAATCACCTAAACGAGTTGTCAAGAATTTGAATCTTATTCTTTTACAGCTCTACATCATGAAGTAAAAAATTTGCATTATGTCTGCTCACATTCAGTGCACCAACTTGGCTGCCCACAAAATACAGTACAAATTTCAGATGCACTATCCAAAAGGTGCGCAGATGTGCTCTCTTCATAAAAGCACTGTGAGATGGTGACATAAAAAGGAGGAAACACACCAAACTAACAAAAAACATTAAAGAAACACACCCAGATCAAATGAAAGATTTCAAGCAGGTAAGTTTCATTGTGTTTCCCATACATTGATTTATTTGTGGCGGCCTGCCACAATATCAAAACTGACCGCAAAAAATAGATTTTCCAAAAGTCTTTGACTTCATCATTGAATAGACATGAGCACTGCGTGGGTCAAAGTCGAAACCCAGAGCAGGTGTTTTTATATCACCATTTCTGAAGGAAACTGGCTGTGTTCAGAAAATCATGGATATCATTTTTATTTCATCTTGTCTGTAATGCCTGAGCAGCGTTTGTGAGCACTGGCTCAGCACTTATTTGATGACAGCTGTTACTGGAGAAACATATCTCACCCGCTATACAAGCGCCTCCTTCTCCTCCTTCGCCTCCATATATGCCTACACAAATAGAGTGCAAGGCATTTTTTAATAAGAGTGTTTTTGTGTTTTGCTTTTTTTGTGTGTGGATTTTCACTGGTATTAGTACCGAATACTAGGGCTGGGTGATATATATAAAAAAATGATATCTCGATATTGTCCAAATTTTTACGATATTCGATATATATCTCGATATGTTTGCATTTGCATTTAAATAATAAAAAATAAAACATGATTTTCTTTTGCCCATTAAAAAAAAAAAAAACTATTTAGATTAAATGGCTAATTTAAGCAGTTAAAAAATCTAGACCAAGAGATCACTTACTGCTTTTTATTAAATGAATACATGTAGGCCTATATGTAACTGAAGCAGTGCAAATTAAGTAACAGTTACAGAAAGTGCATTCTGTCAACTTTTTAGTGCATGCAATTCACAATTTAAACTATGCAATTGGGTTAAGTATTTTATTTAATTTTTTTTAACAAGTTTTTAAGCTAAGAACACAAGTCTGTCAACTGTCTGTGGTTTTAAGAGGAGCTCTGTGGCATGAAACTATGTTCCTAATGATACTAAAAACCCTCTTAGATGGGGAGCTAGTTTCTGAAGCACATATCTATTTCTTATATATAAATATATATAAATGAATACCAAAGACTTTTGCATTCTCTCTGTCTATATTATGGAAACTGGTAAACATATCAGTGAAATTCCCCAATAGTAATTCCAAATGGCCATAGCCTATGTTTCTCTATTCAAACATCAGCGGTCGAGTAAATGCATTTATTTTGCGATCACAAATGCAAACAATACAGTTGAGATCTCACGACAGAAAACAGACCAGCTGAACGACGCTTTCATTAGATCGCTCAATTCCAGCTTGTTAGTGTTTTCAGATTATCGTCGGCGGCTCTTCCGCAATGAGAAGTGAGCACGTGCGCATGGTTGCCAGATTGCTTAAAATAAGCAAACACCGGGCAGAAAATGTATCCTTGTAACAGTGGAGCTTTGATTCGGAGATTTAAACTCTTGTTATCTGGCAACCGCTATCATTAATGCTCTCGTAGTAGAGGGGCGTAGAGCAGTCAGCAGTTACAGGTTCCTTTTTTGGACATTCGGCGCGTTCTTTTGGGAAAGTATGCTTGAATTTGAAATATTCGATATTCCCGATATATTCAAATTGTACATCGTCGTCAAAATTATTCCGATATTATTGCTAATATTCTATATATCGCCCAGCCCTACCGAATACTGAAAGTTTGGTACCGTGACAACACTAGTAGACCAATCCAGAGACAATCTCTACAGTTCTGGACCAATCTGACCATTCACAGCAGTGAGGGCTCATGGAAAGGAGGGGTTTAGAAAGATCTATTTTTTTAGAGTGTTTTTTGACATTGCATACATGTAAACCTGTTTTAGGAGACTCGAACAATATTAGCAACCTTAAAAATGGCATAATAAGGGCACTTTAAAACCCAAAGAGATATTCTTTATAAAAGTGAACGCTCAGCTACACCTTCCTTAAACGCCTCGTTCAAACATGCCCACACATATCTACATCAGTGTGTGGGAAGATTTGCATAACACCACCCAAATGTATAGGCAAAGAAAGAAGGCGTATCTTTTATTCTAGCTGTAGTATTGTTGCCACCACCATGTTGTGGAGATGCTGTGTGTTTCATTGAAAAAGCCAAACTACTTTGTTTGGCCTTCCAAAAGAGGACACAACTAGAAATCAGTGTTTTATTAACAACTGTTTTATTAACAACAAGTTTTATCAACAACTGTTCTTAAACTGTTACAAAACAGTAGAACCCAAATATTTGAGTGTGTGTAGCGCATTTGAAGGAGGAAAGTTTCCTCAACCTGGTAAGGGATGTAATATTTCCATCACCTGCTTGAGGTATTTGGCCAATTAAATAATGTGTTTTTTTTTCTACCTTAAAATGTGTAAACACATTGCATTACACCAAATACACCAAATAATGTTTTCTTTTGCAAGGTCATATGACCTCTTTAAACCATTGCTTGCATTTAAAATAAGAGTCCTCTATTCATAATATTGCTTTCTCCAAAAAAATAAAATAAATAAATAATCTTGTCTGAATCGGGAGAGAAAAATGCACAGATCAAGCACTGTTTTTTAAGGGACAGTACAAAACAGTTGTAAAGAAATATGTTGGTGGTTTTTCATGTGAGAGAAGATGGTCTTTTTATATATTTTATATTTTATATACATTTTGAAGTTAAAATGTTTTAATAATGGATTTGTGTCTTAGAGTCATGCAGCTTTTCACTTCACAAGGCTATAATTTATAGACTGGTGTTGTGTGAACTATTGTGATGTTTTTATCAGCTGTTTGTACTCTCATTCTAATGGCACCCATTCACTGTAGAGGATACAGGTGCGGTGAGCAAATGCTAAATTTCTCCAAATCTGTTGCCATGAAGAAACAAACTCGTCTATATCTTGGATGGCCTGAGAGTAAGTTCTCAGCAGAGTAAATTTTTTGGGTGAAATATTTCTTTAACCACACTTACATTTAGAAGGGTATGATGTCTAAAACCAACATAATGTTTAGGACCAACAATAAAGAATATGTCCTGCTTGAAAACATCATGGTAAGGCTAATGGTTAGTAGAATCAGTGTTTCCCACAGAATTAGATTCTATTTGCGGTGGTGTGGTGTAGAGCCCGACCGATATATCGGCCGGCCGATATTATCGGCCGATATAAGCTAATTGCATTTAAATCGGCATCGGCATTTATAACGGCCGATGAAACATGAGAAACAGAGTCTCATGCTTCACTCATGTTATGAGTGTTGCATAGTGTGCCCACCAGAGGGAGCTCTGCAGCTTAATACTTGTGTTGAGAGGAGGGGAACTTGTGGTTCTTATGATGGACAACAAATGCTTTTGCTGTGCTGAATCATCGGCTCATTTTAAGAGCTGTTTCCTCTGAGTGTATGAGATAAAGGAGGGAGTGATCAGAGGAAAAACAATCTATTTTTAATGAAAGTGATACTCCTAACTTACTGTTTTGACGGTGAGTCTGTCGTTCGTCATGTGAAATGATTGTAGATTTAGTTCATACCCTGTATATAAAAACTGTGTGGTAGTTCTAGCTAACGGTCCTATCATTATTACTTCTAAATATTCTGTAACATCACTTACAGCCGCTAATGCATTGCTATATTAGATTAGCCACAAAGCTAATACCATGTTTATCAGTGGAAGAGCGCGAACGTTAATAGGAGGTCAAACTATAACGTTAGCGTTTAACTTATTCTTATTCTATTGCGGTGTTTCCCACATAATGACCGCGTAATTGGGCCTTTCACACAGTACGCGGTATGCACGGCGCTTGCCGCTGGGTTCAGCGTTGCCCTTCAGATACAACGCGATTTGCGCTGCGCTATGGCGTAGGCGGAGTTTTAAAAACGTTTAGCGGGAGCTCTTTCATAGTCTGTTTTTCCTCCTTTCGGTCAGAAGCAGACATGTATCTGTCCCGTTGTAAGAAGCGAGCGATAGCGCTAGTCCTGCTGATGAGAATTAAGAGAGAAGCAAGGAAGAAGAGGCTACCCTCAGGTCCAGAGAACAATTTGGTGAATTCAGGCTGGTTACGTTACTCTAACGCTAATAGCTTTCTTTTTAGCAGGCCCCTTAAATGCTTGCTATTAACTTTTTTGAAGGTGGTTCTTCTCAAAATTGACAGCGGTGTGTTCATGACACTATCGTTAACCATTCAACTTCGAATTGATTCCGTAATCTTCCGGTAATAGTAGGCAAGACGATGTTCTGTGAGAGCAAATATAGTGTAGTTACAGTAACTACAGTAGGTGCGTCAGAAATAATTAAACCAGAGGGGAAATGTAAATAAATGTGAGCTGAACTAGCGCTTTTTTTTTTTTACATATTGTTTCAAAGCAGCTTTACAGACATAACAGGAAAATGTTGAAATAATATTGTTAAATATAAGTAGGTAATACCTATTGCTTGACAAAAAAAAAATATATATATTTCTCATTTTTGCCTATGTAGGAGATCCCTGTTTATTATTATTATAATTATAATGATGACATGAGTAATGATACATGGTGATATTATTAATACACATGCTTATTCTTTCTCTGTCTCTCTCTGTGCACTACAGATGGCTGAAAAAGGTGAATGCTGTAGCAGCAAAGTGTGGGACTACTTCTGCAAATACTTTAACTTTAGTATTATAATTTATTTACAGTACACAGACAGGCTGTTAAAACCAGCTTCAACTGGAAGAAAGTAAAAGTGTTATAAATGTTTAAAACCAGACTGTAATCTAAGGCTTTTTTTTTTTACATAATCCATTCTGGAAAATGGTTTATACAGCCCACATACATAGAACAGGCAGATATTTTGCTATTGAATGTTGTGTAAGTGCAGTTTATAGGAAATGGGTCTAATATCCAGATTATTTTTAAAATCAAAATATCGGCTTATAAATCGGCTCTTTTCGAGTTAATATCGGCATCGGCATCGGTCCCCAAAAATCCATATTGGTCGGGCTCTAGTGTGGTGTTTGGGGACCGGGGATCGGAGAGGGGGGGGGGTATTAAGTTAAATATATATATATATTATATATATATATTTTTTTTTTTTAGTGACAAGTACACATTTCCATTGCCAACACTTAGTGTCAGATACCTTAAAGGGATAGTTCACCCCAAAAATGAAAATTCTATCATCGTTTACTCACCCTCAAGTTGTTCCAAACCTGTATGAGTTTCTTTGTTCTGCTGAACTCAAAGGAAGATATTTGGAAGAATGACAGAATCAAACAGATCTCGGTCCCCATTGACTTCCATAGTAGGAAAAAATATATACTATGGTAGTCGATGGGGACCGAGATCTGTTTGATTCTGTCATTCTTCCAAATATCTTCCTTTGAGTTCAGCAGAACAAAGAAACTCATACAGGTTTGGAACAACTTGAGGGTGAGTAAACGATGATAGAATTTTCATTTTTGGGTGAACTATCCCTTTAAAGACATTGCTATTGCTACATTGCTATGCCATTGCTACACTTTCTATGCTATGACTGCTCCACAGACACACACACACACACACACACACACAAACCTGGACCTGGAGATGGACACACACACACACACTCAAACTCACAAACTTACTGACACACTCAAACACAGGCTCACACACTCAAACATTCAAAAAGACTCACACACACACTCACACACACAGACTCTGACACACACAGGCTCACACACACACACACACACACACACACGCAAACCTGGAAATTGAGGTGGACAAAAACCAACACACACCAACCTGAACCTGAACCTGAAGATAATAATAATATAATGTCTAGTCTGGTGGCTGTGATATATATAAACCTACCAACGTCCGTTGCCATGATTTTTGGAATGACTGATCGAGAGAGGAAAAAAATGACATTTTAGTCGCATAACATCCGTTAATGGAAACGCCGTCATTTCGCAATAGTTGTTTATTGATATTTAGAAAAAAACCCACAAAAGTTTTGCGTGAATCTGTAATGGAAACGCGACAGCCCTTAACATAGACTAACTTCTCAGAGTTATGTTGAGCAACAGTGTTCATTACTAACCATTCAACTCCGGATTGATTCTGGAATCTTCGCTGGGGGAATAAGCATTAAGCACCGATGATCTGTCCTCTAACTAACGCATGCTCATCATGTTTAGATTCAGATCGTGTTCAAAGAGGAGGGGCTAGTCGTGCGTGCCTACGTTGTCAGTTTGTGAGAGGGAGGGAGCAAGCAGCGCACAGCTCTACAATAAAATACAATTGTACCCATATTAAATAGTTTACAAATCTGAATCAATCCGTGGCGGTCAGCGTTGATATTGTGGCGGGCCGCCACAAATTAATGAATGTATGGGAAACCCTGAGAATGTTAAAAGGACCTGGGTGAGAGCAGTGGCAGACAGTATCATCTGGAGACTCACATGGGGCCGGTTACTATGGCAGTGAGTCTCTTAGGAAGTTATGGGATATATGCTCAGCAGGTTGCATCTTCATCAAATTAGATGCCATGCTTAAATTGATTCAAATGGAAAAAAGGACTATTAAAAATTCATTGTTTCATTAAAACATTTTAATTAAGGATGTAATGCATACAGTATCTCTATTTGTTTCTCTGTTTTTCCATGGAATTGACATCCCGTGAACACCTGAGAAGAGATGATGCCAACCCTGAAACAACATACAGAACTACCAAATTTTGCTTGATTTCGAATTTTAGTTTGATTGCAATTTATAATAATTGCTGTTAATAGTTTTGTTCATTGTTTGTTTAGGCAAGTTTATTTATATAGCACATTTCTGAGGAGACCATTACAATAGTCCACCCTGTTGGTGATTAAAGGCATGAACAAGTTTCTCCAAGTCTTGGCTGGAAACAAAACATCTAATTCTTGCAATGTTTTTGAGATGATAGTATGCTCATTTAGTTACTGCTTTGACATGACTACTGAAACTAAGGTCTGTCTCCAGAATCACACCAAGATTCCCTAGAGTCAAGGTATGCATTCACCTTGAAAACTTCATCTTTGTTTCCAAATGCAATGACTTCAGTTTTTTCCTTGTTTAACTGAAGAATGTTGGCCAGGCCATAAATATATAGTAGCCTAAGAACAAAAGAGCCAACGTATTATTATTATTTGAGGCACTTTCTTAAAGGATTTCACTCGGACAACATGGGTGCATGCCCCTCATCTGGTGCAGAGACGATTCTTTTTTTCTGCGCTCTGATCTCAGTCTCCTGCGCTTGGCCCTTCTCTGTCTCCACACGGGTTCTCCGCATCCCTCGCAGCCTGGATCATTTCTCGTGCGCGCTGCTTTATTTCCGCATCCAAGTAATGGTCTTTATAAAAGTGATAAAAGTCTTTCTTTTTTTGGTGGCCGAATATTCGGTGGCCGAATATTTGTAGTCATGTACATAAACTGACAGTCACCACTAGTGTTGGGCGATATGGTCATTTTTCAAATCGTCATATCGTCAGCCCGTGAGATCGACGATACACAATATTATCGAGCATGGGTGGAGCAAGAGAGAGACTCTTTGTTCTTGTCATAGCATAACTATTTGGTGTTTTAAACCGCGCAGGTGCGCGAGAGAGAGCCTATGGAGTCACCAATAATAAAAAAAAAATTACTTTCAAACATACTGACTGATTTAACTAACGTTAAATATAAAAATACTGTATTTGAACAGCTAGGTCATACATAGTCGGACACAACTGTCATATCGCATGTCCGCATCTGCGCAGGGAAGTTATCAGTCTAAATGTTCTGCAAAATCAGTCAACGGTGAAAATCAATAGCAGATTTAATTTAAAGTCCAACAGTTAAACACTAATATTGGGCATAAACGAACATTTAAATATAAAGTATTTAAAACAGGTAAGTTGATATATTTGTAGTAAAGTTGAATTGAACTGATGCATCAGTCATACAGCGCTCCGGACCGCGCGCCTCATGACGAGTCTGACGCACCGCCACAGAAACAAGAATGAGATGCATTCTAACATAACTGTGACATTAAACTCAGTTAGTGAGGGCTCGTTTAATATATTGCACATACAGTATATAGGCCATTTAGATTACTTGTTAAAGTGCAATGAAATACCTTATATCTGCAGACGATGTACGCCTGTTTGTGGATGGAGACTTTGTAACGGCCAAAACTATGTATTTTGCATGCATCACATTATAGTGCAGTGTGTATGAAAATAATAACAAGGCGGCAGATTGAACTTATTATCCATAGTGGTTCTCACGTAGTCCTTCTACGTCATCACCACATAGTGTGTTTTATAAGTTAAGTTATCAGTCTTTAAGAAAAGGACTACGTGAGAACCATGCACTATGGATGATAAATTCGCTCTGCCGCCTTGTTAATTATTTTGTCTTTACTTTATTTGTGACACCAAGAAAGAGTTAATCTCTCATGTATGAGAAGAGCGCGTTGCCGTATACCAGCCATTAAATGTGTGGGACACCAACTCGTCGTTTTCTATCTCTTTCATTTCATGGATTTAACGAATTATCCGAGTCAAAGCGTTACAACTTCACCGACTACATGCTCTAATCCTCCTGTGCGTGCGAGGTGTGTGTGTGTGAAATGCGGGCAGTGAAATTAAGTGAAATAGCTGGGCAGTTTAAAAGCCGAATTATAATAACCAGCCTAATTAAAATAAAAATAATAGTTATTATTATTATTATAATCTAATACATTAATAGGAAAATGAGCCTAATATCGTCTTGATTATCGACAGAGAATTCTGCTTATGTCGATATCTCTGACGATCGTCGATACACGATACTATCGTCTATCGGCAACACCCTAGTCACCACTGATAAGCTACTACTAAATATATTGTAGAAACTGAATTTTATGAAAAGCAGCTTTGAAACTATTTGTATTGTGAAAAGCGCTATACAAATAAACTTGAACTGAATTGAATTGAAATTTGTATATCGATGGGTACGAAACCTGGTATCAAATGGGCCCTGGGGCAGAATTCTAAAAGACTGGAGTATTGATGAACTCTGATGTTTATGGTTCTGCTGTCTGTACTGAAGAGATTAAGAAAACACATAATAATATTGTGATGAGTGGGGCGGGCCGAGAGCCGTGGGAACGGAGTGAGGCCGGTGGAGTAATTGAAAATGAGTGACACCTGCACCACTCACCAGTCTAGAGTCCCACAGAGGAGCTCTGGAAGGATAAAAGAAGGAGTGATGACAGCGAAGGACAAGAGAGGACAAGGCCTGGATTTTATTTTGTTTTTTGGTTTCTGTTTCTGCGCAACAATCATCTGCGAGGGGCTGTTGCACTGTTTTGTGTTTATTTTGTTATTAAAAATGTATTTCAATGTTGGCAGGTTCCCGCTTCCTTCTTCCTTTGACTAAATGCATTTTTGCTATTCGCAATTCAGAAGTGAGATCGCACTCACGCGGTGGAGCTTCAGCACGTGCAACATGAAAGTTTAATTATGTTTAGAGGAGAGAACTAAACATTCAGACATCTGCTTAGGCTTTAGTCATGTTTTTTATTTTATTTAAAGCAACCTAAGAAAATAATTTCTAAAAAATGTATATACTTTATAATGTGTTTTGTAATAAACAGATCACCCTAAATCCCAGTTTAACAATCATGTGGTGCAAGTAATTACGGATGGGTAATAATTATGGATTATGAGATATATCCTACAATGAACTGTCTGCAAATACAGTGCCAATGTGTATGATTTCTGAAACCAAAATGGGTGGGCATAGATTTTGTAGATGAGATGAAACGAGATGAGAAAGAAATTGAGGAGATTTTTGATGTTCATTCTCTTTTTACAGATTATTCAGTATATGTATGCAGAAAGCGGCTGATGGATGAGGGTCCTGTGTACACATAGGACAAGGTTTTATGTCCCTCACCATCCTTCCTTTGATCCCCAAGTAATCACAGCCCTTTCTCCATCATGTTCTAGGAGCGGTTTACTTAATGAAAAAATGCTGTGATCTTTAAATGAAAAGGCTTTGGTGGGTCTCTAATCATTAATCCACACAGGTTAATATCACACATGCCTGGGAATCAATACAGTTCTTCCCCTAAAAAACGGTTTATTCAGGGTTTTTTTTTTTAATCTTGAATAAAGTCATTTTCAGCCTTTTCTGTATATTACATAACCCCTCAGTTCACTAGCAATACTCAGACCAAAAATGTGTTCCTTTCAACTCGTTTAACCTTGATTTTGAACAATGTATTTATCGTTTAATAATTTATCCTAATCAAATATTCTTACATTACATATGTAAAACATTTATGCACATTTTTAAAGTGTTGCTCAGGTGTGCATATATTTTTCATCCACACAAATAGTTTTTTTTGTGCTTAAAAAGTATTAATTAAGGTTATTTTATATAAATAATACAGTCACTATTATTATTATTAGTAGTAGTAGACTTTAAGGTAAAACTTTTACAGTCATCAAAATATTCAAATATTTAATTTTATAAATAATAAATATTATTAATAACAGCAGTAATTCTTATTATTAATATTGTTAAAAAATAATTATTATTTTATTAAGTTTTATATTAAAGTCATCATTTCTTTTTTTGCAGGTTTAATACCCCCTGGTGTACATACACTGCTGTTTGGGAATCACTATCCTAAAACCCTGTATGATTGAAAAGCATGAGCCGTGAGTCATGCATGCCGCAGTATCATTTTTATTCATTGTGAGAGAATCACTATAATGAGACATCTTTCATTCACTCCAGTAATACCTAAGGAAGTGGGCTGGAGAATATTTCAAGGATAAGCTATCTTTTCCTTTAATGTAACGTATAGAAGATAAATGCACAAGTGGGCATAAAAGCAGATTTTTGATAGCCAAGTTAATAATGCAAAGGAGTCTCATATCTCATTTATATAAAGATCAATTGATTTCTGTCTGTGCAGCGAGAGTGATTTATTTCACCATTTTGATATGATTAGTGAGGAAAAGTTATTGTAAAATCAAGTCATTTGGGTAAGCGTACTGTGGAGATTTTTCACTTTTCATTTACATTTACATTACATATCAGTAGAAAATGGTGTTTTTTTCTAATAAGACCCAATCATTGTAAAAAAACTCTTGATTCAACTTTTTTTTTTAAGCAGATGCTATTGTTCTGATTTAGACTGTACATTTATCCATGCTTATTGATGTTTCGAGTTTAACCAGTAAATAACCTAAATGTTCAGTAGATACCATAATCCACTAATATGTTTTGATGTCATTGGGTCCTCTACACCTTTCAGAAGACTTTAAATACTCTTTTTGATGATCGGTGAGATTGATTATATTGTACATACATAGGTTAGGATTGATTCTAATTATATACAGAAAAAACTTTATTTGACAAATTTAATTGAACTTACAATTTATCACAGATAGCAGATTTTGTTTAGTCTCTCAGTTTTCATTTTCTTGAAATTACTAGGACAAATCTCAGTTCTGCAGTGCCAGTTCTCTGAATAAAATTACCTGAGCATAGAGAATCATCAGCGTGTACTAAAATGATTTTACCTTGGAAAGGGAATTATTACTCAAAAAAGCATGTGGAGATAAATTTTGCTTTTTTAATAAGATTACACTGAGATTATGTTGACAAATTAATGCAATATGATTACTATGTTTGAACATTGTGAACTGGATCAATGGTTTTAATCATTTCTATTTTCAGAGTACTGATTCAACAGGGTAATAATTGCAAAAGTGAGATATAATATTCAGAGAAATGATGAATGTGTGTTCAGTAAGGAAGGACGTGGAGTGTGGGAGAGAGATATTGGGGAGCTTACAGTATTGATTTGCGAGTATGTCCTCCATCTGTCACTGTAATTAATGTTAATGTGACACTACATGGATTAGATACACCAGTAGTTTAAGAGTCAATGCTCTTTTTAACTTCCCTTTACTTCATTCATCTTTTGCAGAACTCAATTTGCAGCTGTAAATGGTCCACGTTACATCTACACAACGTTGCATCTTTTGTAAGATGTCCAGCTGTCCAGACAAGTGAGACAAATTTGATGTTGTCTGTTTATGTAAATACACAGATTTAATTTATGATGGGTAATTGAGCACATCTGGTCATTTCCGATTGAAATAGGGCAATGTGCTGTACCTGAATTACTATACACAGTAATTAATAAGCTTTATCAAATGACTTCAGACTTGAGAAAACAATCATAATAGACACTAATTGCTTTCTTTATACATGTTCCTAGTCTAACTGTGCATAAAATAATTTATTGCAGCATTTTAAGAGAAATTTTTATATTGTGATTTTTCCTCAGAATGTAATAGCTTGCTCTGCCTCTGAAATTACTCTCCTTTTTGACTCACTTTACTTAGGAGTTTTCAAATGTTTTGATGTGGTGAACCGCCCAAAAAAAGATAAAAATGTACTGTACGTGTGTATAAAATACAGTAAATAAAACCCATCATTGCTACTTAAGATGCTTGCTCAAAATAATTGTGATTAATCTCTGACAGATTTATCTCAGATTTCTGACCAGGCAGGATCTTTAGGTATTTTATGTTATATTCTATTCTATTCTGTTCTGTTCTGTTCTGAACCCCCAGACTGAGTTTGAAATCCCTTGACCTTGACCACATGGTAATTACAATAACACTTCTTTGAAGTGACTTCTTTAAAGAATAACTTTACAATGATCCAACCATCTAATTTCCACATTTCACATGAAAATTCGAGTCTTGACTAATGGACAAATACAACAGTTACATAAGAGATATTGCTTAATAGAAGCAATAATTAATATAAACTGTCATAGTGAAACAAAATGCCCTTTTGGCCTGGGTTTAAATTAGAAGTATAATCACAAGTGCACGTCAAATATAAGATCTTAAAAGCCAGGGTAGCATCTGGTGATAGAGCTGCTTTCATTAGCAGAAGATCCTCTGGCTCTAGTGAGGAGAGCAGCTCTAAATTGCATCCAACGGTTTCCTTGTGCTACTCGAGACCTTTTTAAATCCCACTATCATACAGGTCAGGGATCAGCAATATTCTGGGACTGGGGTAATGGGGAAGTGGTCCAATCCAGGGAAAAGCAATCAAGCCCAGATAAAAGGAAAGGGGGTGTCCATGAAGGAGCAGGTGCATGGGGTGTTTTTTTACTCAAAACTGTTGTTAAATAAATCTAACCCCCATCACCTCAGCTGTGATTGCCTGCGAAGATGCGACTGTACATATCAAGCTGCAATTTTGGTGTTTTTAGGTGGGAAGATGATAAGGCCGGTTTCCATCTGACAAAGGCTTGATGTTCGGTTTTACTGTGGAAAATGTGTCACTTGCACTTAAGTGCTGAATGGAAAATGCTTAAAAAAATGCAAAGCAAATGAAGCTACATTTACAGTGCTACAAATGGTTTATGTAATTGCTGGGCTTTGATTTATTCTGATGACACGGGACATGTCCCACTTGTCCCCTTTTGTCTCATTTCAGAGGTCCTCAATACAATATTACTTTTTTTTTTTCTTTTTTTAAATATCCTATAATTTATCAATTAAAAGTGTATTTTAAAATCACGCAAATCAGTGTTTAGTTAGACATGTCCCAAATTGGGTAACATGTTTGCAAACCTCATATAAAATTAATGGAAAATAAAACACCTCATGCAAAATTTAGTTTGACCTCTTGAAGTTGACTGCAGTCATTTTCTGAAGGTTAAGCACTTCCTTTTACTATTTGTTGAAAATGAGTTTCAGGCCCTGTTTTGCAGTCTATTTGAGAAAAAGTACCATTTAATGTGGATTTAATGTTATTATGCACAGTCCTATTAATACGGTTAAAAGCAAATTAATTCACATCAGTCTATAATTTCTTCCTCAGTGCACCAGATTTGTTTGGTGTTAAGCTCCGCGAGGCACATTCTGTGATGAATGTTTGTAATAAGAATTTATGTTTGTGTGGGTTGGTTGAGTCAGGCGGTCTAATCTTACAGAGTGAAGAGGATACACGTAGAACAGGCAGAGAAAGATGTTTAGTGTAGGCTTCAGGTCCCTATAGGCTCGGAGCACATGATTCCTTATGCTGTGCTCACCTGCTGAGAACAGCAAACCTGGCACACACTCGACACACAACTGTGCCTCCCTTTCTCTCTTTCCTATTCTCTGTCTTGCATCCTCTCTTGTGGGAAATGGGATCTTGCAGTCAGCTAAATATTCATCAGATAGATCTACAAAAAACACAACACACTATTGATATAAATGCATGCGCATTGTAGTACACGAGATGCAGAAATAAAAATTCACAAATGCAGATGGCACATTGTCCTTTTCATCAATTTTGAACTGACTGATATTTATAAAAGTTTAAAACAGTTCTCAACCACTAGAATAACTAGATTTTTTTTTTTGTGCACACAAAACTTGCCACCGTTCCTGACCTCAGGACTACTAGCTTTCTGACTAGCTTATCTTGCAGAAGTAAATCAGTCATGTGGTTTTTCTTTGTGTGTGCGTGTGGATGTTTAGGTCTCAGCGTCAGGGCCGTGCCCCACAGGCCGTGATGTGGGTAGAGTGTAGGGTGCTGGAGGCTGGCTGTGGAGGCAGAAGGAGGTCCCTGCGATCAACGGTCATGAGACTCCCCTTCTTCTTTTGGTTCTTGCTGCTGTTAGGCGCTGGAGGTCTTCTTCTGCTGCACCTACAGGACCTCACAGAGACACTCCAGCAACAAAACCAAGGTCTGTCTAACATCTTTTAGAGATGTAGAGTTCTGCTTTTTCTGTTTTCATTGTTGAAAAAAGTGTTCACACTATAAAAATGTCTTGCCTGGTTGTCAAAAAACGTGTTTCATGTGATCAAAATGAAGTGCTTTTATTCAAGTAAAATTTTTGTTTTTATTATGGCTAAATACATCTTGCTGCTCACAAAGTTCAACAGAGATAAATCAGAGGAATCAGAAACACTTGTGGAAAACAATTTTACATAATACATACTACATATAGTAACCATTCGACTAAAACATTAGAATACTTAATTATCTCCTTAAAGCTTAAAATTTAAATGGATTAATAAGTTGTTTTTATATATATATATATATATATATATATATATATATATATATATAGCTTTAAAACTCACTGTGTCTTTCCTGTGGAGCCATCAAAAGCTGCTAATATTGTCTGTTTCCATCTTGCAACAGAGGACAATTGTTAGCTGAGCACAGAAACTCATGAGAATGATATATCCTGATTGCGAGAGACGCAGGGGGAGATATTGCAACATTGTGTCTCAGAAATGTGGGTAAATGAAAAACTCTACAGAAGGTCTAAAAAGGAAATTTGCCTGTCAACCTCAATGCTGTTTGTTGATGCAGAATTTTTACATATTAAATTTACATATCAAAATAGATTTGCTGAGAACTCGCATTCGCATCGTATTTTTATTGTAGTAATTCCCACAGGGACACCATAAAGTTCAGTTTTATAACATATATAACAGTGTTTTACTGTACAGTCGTGGCCAAAAGTTTTGAGAATTGCATAAATATTGGAAATTGGAAAAGTTGCTGCTTAAGTTTTTATAATAGCAATTTGCATATACTCCAGAATGTTATGAAGAGTGATCAGATGAATTGCATAGTCCTTCTTTGCCACGAAAATTAACTTAATCCCAAAAAAACCTTTCCACTGCATTTCATTGCTGTCATTAAAGGACCTGCTGAGATCATTTCAGTAATCGTCTTGTTAACTCAGGTGAGAATGTTGACGAGCACAAGGCTGGAGATCATTATGTCAGGCTGATTGGGTTAGAATGGCAGACTTGACATGTTAAAAGGAGGGTGATGCTTGAAATCATTGTTCTTCCATTGTTAACCATGGTGACCTGCAAAGAAACGCGTGCAGCCATCATTGTGTTGCATAAAAATGGCTTCACAGGCAAGGATATTGT
Source organism: Carassius carassius (assembly GCF_963082965.1). NCBI lineage: Eukaryota > Metazoa > Chordata > Actinopteri > Cypriniformes > Cyprinidae > Carassius > Carassius carassius. The sequence goes on along the minus strand of NC_081804.1, from coordinate 10,046,060 downwards.
GGCTACTAAGATTGCACCTAAATAAACAATTTATAGGATCATCAAGATTTTCAAGGAAAGAGGTTCAACTCTTGTAAAGAAGGCTTCAGGGCGTCCAAGAAAGTCCAGCAAGCGCCAGGAATCGTCTCCTAAAGAGGATTCAGCTGCGGGATCGGAGTGCCACCAGTGCAGAGCTTGCTCAGGAATGGCAGCAGGCAGGTGTGAGCGCATCTGCACGCACAGTGAGGCCAAGACTTTTGGAATATGGCCTGGTGTCAAGAAGGGCAGCAAAGAAGCCACTTCTCTCCAAAAAAAACATCAGGGACAGATTGATCTTCTGCAGAAAGTATAGTGAATGGACTGCTGAGGACTGGGGCAAAGTCATATTCTCCGATGAAGCCCCTTTCCGATTGTTTGGGGCATCTGGAAAAAGGCTTGTCCAGCGAAGAAAAGGTGAGCGCTACCATCAGTCCTGTGTCATGCCAACAGTAAAGCATCCTGACACTATTCATGTGTGGGGTTGCTTCTCATCCAAGGGAGTGGGTTCACTCACAATTCTGCCCAAAAACACAGCCATGAATAAAGAATGGTACCAAAACACCCTCCAACAGCAACTTCTTCCAACAATCCAACAACAGTTTGGAGAAGAACAATGAATTTTCCAGCACGATGGAGCACCTTGCCATAAGGCAAAAGTGATAACTAAGTGGCTCGGGGACCAGAATGTTGAAATTTTGGATCCATGGCCTGGAAACTCCCCAGATCTTAATCCCATTGAGAACTTGTGGTCAATCCTCAAGAGGCGGGTGGACAAACAAAAACCCACTAATTCTGACAAACTTCAAGAAGTGATTATGAAAGAATGGGTTGCTATCAGTCAGGATTTGGCCCAGAAGTTGATTGAGAGCATGCCCAGTCGAATTGCAGAGGTCCTGAAAAAGAAGGGCCAACACTGCAAATACTAACTCTTTGCATAAATGTCATGTAATTGTCGATAAAAGCCTTTGAAACTTATGAAGTGCTTGTAATTCTATTTCAGTACATCACAGAAACAACTGAAACAAAGATCTAAAAGCAGTTTAGCAGCAAACTTTTTGAAAACTAATATTTATGTAATTCTGTAATTTTGGCCACGACCGTACACCGTTTACGGATTGTCATTCCTGACAGAGCATTCCCTACACATCCTCATTAATTGATCATCCTTGAGCTAAAATGCTTGACAAGACACAAAAAATTTACATAGAATTTCCTTAAATGCATTACATTTAAGACATTTGTTTGCCAAAAAAGTAGAGCACTTTAGCGCATTAGAATCTAATTAGAGAATGACTAAGCTGAGATGATTGTATCTTACGTTCCTATTGACTGAGGGATTGTGTAACCAGTCAGTATGGGGAGAAGCTAAATACCAGTTCAGTAATGCCTTGGAAAGGGAGTCTATTCAGGGATTCTATCTCTCCTGTGCCAATTGATCTGTCTCTCCATACCCTCTGATCCAACCCGCCCAGTCACAGTTGTTTCTGTGGACTCTGAATCATTGGCAGGGAAACTGCAGTTCAAACTATGTTTTGGCACTGTTACGTCATTTTCTCACCACCGCACCAGCTGCCACAGTCTTTTGATTTTTTTTATAGTAATGACAATCCTTTAGTTAGTTAGAGAACAGACACTACAATTAAAAACTGAACGCGGCTGCTCAATGCAGCATGCTGAACGGCAGTCGCATTACAGATCAGCAGCAGCAGTCAGATTTCATTTATCACGTGAGGAGACTGGGACGAGCTGACCGACAAGAAGAGTGAGGTGAGACAGACAAGAACATGGCGAGAGATTTAGTTTAGAAATTAAATGCAAAAGTGAACCTAGCTACTTGGCAGTATTTCAGATTTTGAAAAAGACTTCTGCCATTTTGTAAGTCGATTCTTATTTATTTGGTTCCAAAGTGTTATCTGATTTTTTTTACATTTAAACTTTGTATAAGTAATTTATTTTATATTAAGCCTATAGCATGGTGTATTTTTATTTTATTGTTAACAAAAGATCTATGTTTAATATAAGTGAGTTTGTTGATTGTTGTTGTCTATTCAAGCAATTGACGCTGAATTACTGCTAAATTAAAGTAAAATGTGCACAGGCAATTAGAAGCTATTTAAAAGCGAAGGAAAGGGAGGAATAAACCCAACAAACCCCTTCCCCCAGTGATACCAGTATTACAGGTGTTGACACACATTTCCTCACTGTCACAACCCTAGCACAGAGGTATTTCAATCTGTTGAGGGCTTGAGGGGTTTTCCTATTTTAGAAGAGAAGATACTTGGCAAAACACACACACAAAAATATACAATAGTAAAGTATATTATTGATCAAGAAATATTATTGTTTTTTTTTTTGTTTTGTTTTTTTCAGAAAACCATATTGAAATGTTTTTGGAAAATAAATGGATACTTTCTTTTCATCAAGGATGCACTCAATTGATCAAAAGTGAGAGTAAAGACATACAATGATGTTTCGAAAGATTTCTATTTCAAATAAATGCCATTCTTTTGAAATTTCTATTCATCAGAGAATCTTGCAAAATATTTAATTGAATAAATATTCAACTTTATTTGCTATTGCTCTAAAGCCAAAACAAACTGATTAAATATTATTTACCATTTCTATTATGTTAAGTTAAAGAAATATCTTAAATTCTGATATATTTGTGCACTACTTTTTAGTTTTTCCCCAGAAAGTCATACTGAATTTTTGAATTTCTAAAATTGTCAGCAGATATGACTCTCCAGTCCTACTGTATAATGCTAGCATTTATTTCAGAGCAGTTACAGTCAGTGGTTATACACTTCCCAATATAATGATCAATTGTTTTCATTCAAATACATCACCAATAATGCATTACACAACACTTTCAGCAATGAGAGGGTTAGTAAAAAAACAAGTGAAGAATTTTGAGTGTCTGCTTGAATATGGGCCAACAGAAATCGAAAGAAATGCTTTGGGCCCTGGAGAGGCCATATCTCTGCTCATTAAGACTGATGCCTTGTGCATAAAAGAGAATGAATTGCATAAGACTTTGGTGTTAACTATCCAATTACAGCTGTGGTTGTTTCAACAATTGTCTAATTTGCTGTCTTGCTAGAATGTGCAGTTATTGCATTGTTTACTTATATTTTGCTGATGTGTTTAACAAGATGTAGAGAAATTAAAACACACCAGGTGTTTTCTTACATAGAATGGGACATGTTGCTTTATATAGAGAGGAAGTAAACTGACATTTCCTACACTCAGACATTTAATGCTGTGTTTTAGGAAGTCCAGTCTGAACCTTTTAGCCCTATCCACAATTATCAGATCAGTGATGGACACTCCATTATGAGGTAATTACTACAGAGTTACAGTGATACCATTGAAAAGTGCCTTAGCAAGAGTTCTCAGCTACCAAAAAAGAATGTGGTCAGTCACAGGCCAGTCAATTGTATTGCTTTCAGACAGTCTATTGCAATCAATGGGATTATAAAGAACTACAGTACATCATAGTACATGCATTTCCGACCATTCCCTTCGTCTAATTTGATTGCCAATGAGCTCACTTTGCACACCACTTAAACAAGATCAATACTCATTTACAGCCCTGCTAGATTTACAAGGCAATTTGGAGCAATTTTTCAAGTCAATTTTAACCCCACCTCTGCAGAACTCCATTTCCCATTTAGTATATCGTTATTTTCAATAATTTGATGAGTGCTTAACCTTTAACCCATAAGCATCTGCCTGAAATGTGTCATGAGTGAAAACCTAATATGTTTTAAAAACAATTTGCGGTCAGAGGCATCATGCCCATTCAAACCGAGGGCGCACGTGCCCCCTCAGATTTTCGTACCAAGTGGATTTGGAATGCAGCTTCCAAAAAAAGAAAAATAGCCGAATAATATTTTTTACAATTGATACAATCACACAGGTATGATGTGCAGCACATCTCTAGCTGCTAAATTCAAATCTGCATTCGATGGCTGGCCCTGAGACAGACGCATTTTTAAACGTGCAGTATGGAAGTTTTGGCCACCAGGGGTCACTCAATCAAAACAATAACATGAGACGTACTTTGATGACGTCGGGAAAGAGCGTAGGCTCATGGGAGTTGTTGTTCATTGGAACACGCGCTCTGTCGCTCCCCACATTCCTCACTCATTTTAACTGAGACCGGCGACACACTGGATGCGTGGCGCAAGCGTCTCAGCTGCGTGGCGTGTCAGTTTTTAATTCGGCTCCCATGTTAATAGGTTAGAGCTTGCAGACTGCCTGCGTGAGACGCGTGTCTCAGGCGCGGCTCGAGCCGCTCGGAAAACGTGTGCATGCTAGAAATAGAACCGACGCCTATTTTTCACGCGACACGCGTGTTGGAATCGTTTCCAGGCAAAATATAATAGGAAAATATGTTTATATGTAATTTTGTACACAAATACATATTAATTCATGACATTTTGATGTTTGAAAGTCTATAGGTTGACATAAATTCAGATACAAATGTAATTAAAAAAAAAATTAAAAAAATATCGATTTTCAAATATTGCACCTGTCAAACATAAGTCTATTTTGCCGTCAATACTGTTGACGGTGTCCTTTATCAGTAGGCTTTATATTTATGTTCAACATGAAGTAAAGATATTGTTGTCATGAAGACAAGAGCCTGGTCTGTCGGCGGTCTCCCTCTATGTCACCTACAGTAGCAGCAGCCGCCACGCTTCTGGCACGCAGCAGAGACGCCACGCAGCCAGTGTGTCACCGGCCTTAGTATTTTGACAATCACGTATTTTCGAACGGAGAGATATATGAATTATCAGACCCCTATCAAATCAATATTCCATCTAGCTAGTAGTAATATATGTTAAAAAAAACACGGTTGCCTTTCGTTAATAATTATAATTAGGCTACATTTATACTATGATATCGAACAAGATAGTGAACTGCATGTGAAGCTACTTTATCCAGCTAGATATAGAACACATTTAGATTTACATTATACTCTACATGAGAGCTAGTCCGTCTGCGTTTTACACAAGACATCATCGTTTCACAAAATATACGGATAGATATAGTTAGCTGAATGGATGCATACCTGTTTATTAGAATGCAAGCATCTCTCTGTAGTTTCAGCTTGTCACGAAGCTCTCTCTATCTTGAAAATGCAACTCCAATATTTACCCGTGTCTCGTTTCTTCTTCTTCCCAAAACCTTCTCAGGTCATTTATTTCACCCATACGTTTGCGCTTCACAGAACGTGCAGGCAAAGCATAATCATGATCCATAACTAAGTTATTGATTGAGGTATAAATACGAATATAAACAATATAAATGTAAAATATAATAGTCTCGACCAAGGCTAGCTACTACTTTTTCTTCTTCGTCTCGTCTTTGCTTCTGTTCACCTTTGTATTTGGCGGTTCTGCAGGAAGTTAGATAAACTAGAGGGGTCAAAGTTTATATGACGCCATAGACGGGCGACAAAACGGAAATAAAGAAACGTGCCGTGTCTTCTAATTAAACTATAATTTTCTCCGGATTTTAAAGTTCGTGGAAACTGTCGGGATAATGTAAGTACACAACAAAAAAAAATATATAACATAGATATAGTGATATCTGCTATTTTTAAAGCAGAAAAATTACATATTGTGCCTTTAAAGTACTGCGCATTATAACCAATCGTGATTTTGTTGAGCTTATGAATGCAATGGCCAATCAGAGGCGTTTAGATGAGTTTTGTTCACTGTGCATGTCGCTGAATTCTGCTCTCTGGTAAATTAATTCTCTCATAAGTGCAGATGTGGTTATGATGTAAGTGAGATATGCATTTCACAGTGTAAACAGCTTCAGTGAATGGGAGTTTTTGAGAGTGTGAGAGTGACTTAAACTCTGGCTAGACTGAAGTCAGTGATAATGTTCTTTGGTAATGTAAATATTCTTTGCTGTCTTTCTGTAGGCCTATAATGAAAGTGTTATAAATAGTGACTTAAAATGTTTTTATTACATTCACATTAAATACAAAGTCAGTCATTTTAAAAATATTTTATGGCATGACACCCATATCTGGTAGGCCTACCTAAATAAAAAAAGATGGGTTTTAAGTGTAGTTAACAGATTAAACTAACATAACTCTACTTTGCCCATTGCAATCTATGTTGTGATCTTTAAAGGTGTAAAATGCATTTAATACACATATTTGAGAATCGAGATATTTCATGACAGACATTTGCCACAGAAATACTCTGTCATATGTCCAAATTGTTATTTGAGACTTTGGTCATGTATAGATTCATGGGAATCCAACTGTTTGACAATGTAAATAAGTCAAAATTCATGAAATAGCATTAGACCATAATTTGAATGATCATTGCAAAACATTTGTTTATATATATATATATATATATTCTGTTTATGTATATACTGTATTCTATATAAACTAGCAGTCAAAAGGCCGCACCAGTTGCACTGTCGTATGGCAAAGGTGGTGACATTCCTTTCATAAATGCACTCATTCCTATGTGACTTGACATTATATGAGACTTACAACATAAACTTTTGTTTGTGTTTCACAGAATGAAGAAATGTATACATATTTGAAACAACTTGAGGCTTAGTAAATGATGATGAAATTTACATTTTTGGTTGAACTATTCCTTTCAGCCACCATGAAACTGTGAGACATATCATGTGACTTGATAGCATTTTCCTCCTTTCTGTTTTGAGGCGGTAGATTACTTTCCCCAAGGTTCAGAACTCAGAGAGGTGAGAGGTGTGTAAAAATCTGAATCAAGCATTCCGAATCCACACACACACACACATGCCTCTGCACGGGAAAGTCTCACTGGAGCGCTTTAGTTTAAATAGAGTTCACGCAGAGTGGACCACTCCACAGTCTGGTTTCAGAGGAGTCCACTGCCTGAGAATATGAATATATACTTTGATAAAGCTACTCTTGTCCTTTGAAGCAACTGTCTCTCATATCTACCCATGGCTCTCATCCTCACAATTCTGATAACATTACAAAATGATATATAGATAAACCTGGTGAGATTCCTAATCCATTTATGTGTGTATATAAAAAAAAAAAATCATAAGTTAATCAAGTGTAAGAGAGTGGGTATTGTAAAAAGATAACTTTATTAGGAACTGCAACTTAATTTATGGTTTAAATCCAATTTTAAGACTTTTATTAGTGGTGAAAATTTGATTGATTTATCCTGAATGTTTTTGTGACAGGTGAGAGACATATTTGATTCTTTGATTCTCCATCTGTCTCCAAAAGTTTTTTAAAAATTATTATTTCACAAACTGCAAACAAACAATGCTTTCATTATCTCCAGAGGTTAAGCGCTTTTTTCAAAGAGAAAAAAGTATTTATTCCTGTATTTATTTATTTCTCAAAGAAATCGCCATAAAACAAAATCGGTCTCAAATCGGCATAAATCCATGCATCTCTCTTACATACAACCACCTCTCATATGTCCTTTTAACTTCAAGAAAAGACTCAGTCATGAAGAAATGGGGAAAAGTGCTAACCGTGGAAAAGGAAGCAAAGAAAGCGCTCTATCAAACCCACTCAAAACAGTGGACATGGAGGTTGTCAGATTTAAAAGATGTTTTTCAATGTAGAATAAACTTAGCTATTTAACAATTTGCCATACTGCTTGTTAAATTTGTTTAGTCGTATGACACGAAGGTCAATTAGTATCGCATACTACAGTCCTTGCAGGTTGGTCATTTTTAAAAGTGTCCATACTGTGCCTCTTGTCTATTTTAACTATGTGACACCTCTAACAATATAAGATATAGCACTGAAATAATGGAGGTGAATTGCCAGACAGCTTTGATTAAGACCAGGCACTTTTACCCAGCCTCTTTTTTTTACCTTGCTTTATGTATAAATTGCAGTGTTAAATTGGTTTGACAATCTACTTCATGCGGCAAAAAAAAATGCAATTTCAATCTTTTTTTTGTAGAAATTCGGATATTCGACCCCCTCCCGTGGCCCAGTGAGGGTCCTGTGCTGTGTAGGTGCAGAGGTTTGTGGCCGGGGTATTTATAGATGTAAGAAGACAGAGAGACTCTCGCACTTTCTGTCGGCTGGGCATGACTTGAACACAAGCCTATTGCTTTCCTTTGAGAGAGGGCAAATCTTTCTTGGCCACTAGTGTTTGATCCATGTTCAAACACGCAGTAGCTGCTCCTCCTTGCACCCGGTACAGAGTTCTGTAAAAGTGGAGAGTCCTGACACAATTAGGCCACTGGCTGCTGTCCATACAGCAGGTGTTTCCTTAATTAAGGTGAGAAATGAGGGAGTACACAGCATGCATACATCATTATCCAGTTTTATGACTTACTTTATCTCAGTTTAATGTACCCATATTTGAGTAATTTTTTTGTTAGACTAGTCATAATGAAGCATAAGATCTTGTGTATATACTATATATATATATATATATGTGTGTGTGTGTGTGTGTGTATAGTGTCTAGTGCATAGGCCGTCTGCCTCATTAATGTTAATCTAACAATAAAAAGAAAATAGGGAATCACTCACTGCTCTTGATTGAACTGCTTTTGTAGTTTTAACCTCTTAGCCTGCACCCCGATGCCCTCGTCCTGAAAGCCACTCAACTTGCTAGTGTCAGTGTTTATGAATAGATTAAATGAAACTGGACAAATTTAATCTTGACAAACTATGTATCATTATAAAGATCTAAGCCTCAAGCATCGACGACAGATCGCTGTTTTTCAATGGAAAGCTTATAAAGAAACGCTGTACATACCAGATCCGTCGTAATAACGAGTCATAAACACATCCACAGCTGTAAATCCCGGTTTAGTTAGAAAGGTAAGGATCCACTGAACGGCATCTCATGAAGCACGTTTAGTCCAACGAAGCAATAACGTTGTAATATGGATCATAATTTGTTTACGTTTCAGTTCTTCAGCGACAGAACTGTTTGCGTCCGTTATGGAATAACTCACGGTTGGAAACTGCATCTTAGTAGTAAAAAAACGGCATGGTTTTGCAGCGTACAGTGTCACAAACAGAATGAGGCGATCCACTGGAAAAAAGAATGAATGAAAGATAGGCGAAAGATAGTTTATTTGAATTTTGGTGCTCCCTCGTGACGCGCTCTGACGCACCTGTCAGCTGATGGAGGCGGAAATTATAGCGATCGCCTTTTTCTTTGTTTGTTTTATTTTTCAACAGTTTTTATATATATGAGAGTGTATTTTATGTTGAATGTGAATGTATCTGCATGATTACCATCTGTTTGAGTGCAAATCAGCCCAAATCAGCTCGCTATTACTGTATGATCACGGCTATCAAAGTGAACGCGTCTATATGAATAGGGAGAGTGGATTATTTACTTCGGCACATTTGTGTTATTACCATTTGTATAAGTGGCCATCAGCACATCAGCACTTATTTGCATCGTAATTCATTGTAAATGCTGCATTTCTAGCAATCTCAGGATGTTCTGTAATTGGCAAACAAAGTTAGATCTTTTTTTATTTTTCTTATTATTCTTATTTTTCTTACTCAAATTATTCTTTTGTATTTTTCTAGTGCTAAAATAAATCACTTATATGATGTCTAAGTTTCTGTCTTGTGTTTTATAATTGAAAAAAACTATGCAGTGGTACGTTTACTTACTAAATAGTTTGTAGAAGCCTTCAATACTATTGGGAAATATATTTTCTTATATTTGGGGGGTGGGGGGTCTAGACATAGTCTCAGAAAAATATTTGCAGGAGTATCATTTTTCATGATATCTTATTCAGATTTGAAATGTAATGTGGCTTTCAACCCATTACTTTTCTAGATTGCTCCAGGACTCATTTCATGTATTTTTATATCAAAGTAAAAAATATTTACCATATTTTTCGGACTATAAGTCGCACCTGAGTATAAGTCGCATCAGTCCAAATATACGCCATGATGAGGAAAAAAACATATATAAGTCGCACTGGACTATAAGTCGCATTTATTTAGAACCAAGAACCAAGAGAAAACATTACTGGTCTACAGCCGCGAAAGCTGAGCTATATATATAGGAACACACACACACGGATTAAAAAATATATATTTTCATTCTGGTTTGCTCTTTAGCAAAAATAAATAAATAAAATCCTTCAAGTTCCATATGAGGAACGAAATGAGAATGGTCCAGCATTAAGACCGCACTAACAGCAATATTTCTTATTAACTGCTATTGTTCTTGATTTTTCAAACTGTCTCCAATTATGCCTTAACTGTGTGAGCAAAAATTGAGTATGGTATATTTCAGCTGTTTTATGCGCTGGTGCCTCACGCGCACATGTTCATTGTAAACAGCGCAGTTCAGCATGAGCAGCGGTCTACTGTGGCATATATTTGCTCATTATAATATTTTTCCGTCGATACTGAAACACACGTGAACCACAAAGCCTATTTTACCTAATAAATAATAGTTTAGCTGCAAATACGCAACATCACGAATATGGAAACATTTGGATGTGTCCAGAATGAGAGAGGTAAACCCAACAGGTAAGTGGATATACTGTATATCAATTTATTTTATTTACTTATTTATTTCGTGTTTATCCCGTTTTTTTTCATTGCATATGAAAATTTAAGAATAAAAAAATCCTCCTACCCCCTAAAAATTCTCTTCACATTCACTTGTGTGCTCTTGCGCAATACCTTCCTCTCGCGTTGCTCAATTGTGGATGACTTAAAAGTGTTTGATATAAAGGTTGCTGTCCCATTTTATACATGAATTGTTAATTTTAAAAAAAATCGAATTATTCTGTTAGTTTCATGGTAACATGCAATCAAGGTCTTCTGGTATATAGGCTATATTTAATATTCACTGTGGCATTTTCACCTGTTTAAACTTAAAATTCCATGAGATTTTAATAGTTTAATAGTATAAAAAAATTCAGATTTAAACTAGTATAAAAATGCATTAAATTGCTCAAATTATTTCTATAAGTTAAAGTAGCCAACCTTAAAAATGTGTTGTCATGACTTTTTCATCATATTTTTTTTACAGTCTGATAACGAGCTGTATTCGTTTTCCTTTTTTTATTATTATTTTTGTTTTAGTTTATTGAAAATAAATTTGCTAAAATATAAGCAGACACGTTTAAATTAAAACAACCACAAAAACATGACTAGTCTTGAGGGAAATATAGGTTTTATTATTTTTATCAATCGCAGATCTCACAGACGAACGTCTTAATATGATCGCACATTAGAAATGTTTGGTGAGATAAAATGTGCATGATAACATTAAGCAAATCTCTTCGCCATCATCACTCTTTATTATTAAGCAGTTTACGTACAGTTAATGCGTGTGCGTGCGCTGCGCTCGTTGTGGTGTGTGTGTGTCACTGACAGACAGCCTCCGCGGTGCGCATTAGAGATCTCGCAGATCTCACAACGTCTTAATATAATCGCACATTAGATATGTTTGGTGAGGTAAGATGTGCACGATAACATTATTAAGCAAAAATACATAGTACATTATTTTTTTTCCCTTGTTCCAGTACCGAAAGCAGAACCGATAGCATCAGATCTTACTGATACGGTCTTTCATAATTTAGCCCCGGGGCCAGTTTAATACCAGGTTTCGGTACACATCCCTACTTATACCTGACTTATATTTTTTCCTCTCACAAACTCTGATTTATTTTTTAGCGTGTTAAAAAAAAAAAAAAACATGCATTTTTTCAGAGCAGAGCCTGGGCCTAATATAGGCTATCCAGGTTTTTTTTTTTTTTTTTCATTGCATCTGAAAATGACTTGATCAGCCTCCCGCGATGCTCAGCTGTGGACGATTTAAAAATGTTTGATATAAAGGTTGCTGTCCCATTTTATACAGGAATTGTTCATTTAAAAAAATCGAATTATATTGTTAGTTCTAATTATATTATTAACACAAGTTCATTTAGACTATTTAACATGCCCTGTGACATTTTATCTTTTTTTACTTATAAACTCCTTGAGAATTTAAAGTTAGTTTAATAGTATTTAAATTCAAGTTTAAAAATAGGTTTTAACTGCTAAATACCAACAACCATACTGCATGTGAATAAATAAAATGCATACTTTTTATAACATTTCATTATTCATAAAATGCATAAAATTTCTGGTGTTTGGATTTGTACTTCAATATAATGAGCTCTAAGTTTAAGAATAGCCCTAGACTGGCTCTCTCTCTCTCTCTCTCTCTCTCTCTCTCTCTCTATTTAACAGCATTAGCTCAATAAAATACGTCTTCCTTCAGGTAGAATGAATGTTTTCCTGCTTGCTAAATGTTGGACTCATGATCAATAAGTTCGCCTCAATCTGATTCAGTAAAGTCAAACCGCAGACAGTGAAGCTGCATCACTGAGCGCGAGTCCCGTGCGCTGTGAGGCGGGAACAGAGGATTCCGCTTGGTCTTAAAGCCTTCTTCAAACATCCACGATCACAAATAACAGTGATTTTCGTAAAATAATGATTAATTATTAATTGATGATTTGTTATTATCATTATGGTCTTGTGAAAATAATAATATGGGCTGAGAAAATATAATGAATACAAAGAGTAGTGCTGCTGAGTGCAGGCATGTTTCAGCCCAGTAACACACCGATCCTCAGAGCCAAAACACAGACCGAATTCTGTTCAGCTGGAGGGGGTTGGGTTTTTTGGGTTAGTTATGTGTGGCTTGTGGGGTTGAGATAAAGGTGTGAATTTCTCTTTCATATGGACAGTGTCTTATGGGGCTTTCAAAGTTGCTGAACCGGTTTATATAGGACTGTTGTTTTGGTTATAGACAAATAAATGGTCTGTCCCCACGTAAGATTTTTCTAGTTCTAGTCGTTCATTTGTTATATTCAACTAATCAGAGTTTCTATTAAATTTACATAATCAAATCTTAATATATTCAGCGCTTAAGCCGTGCATAAAGTTTGCCACAAAGTACATGCAGAAGTAGCCTAATAATTGTGAAAAATGAGACATTTTAATTATTTATTAATAAACAAATGTTTTCTTGTCTGCTGCAAGATGAAATTCACAGTGCTGGCTCTCTCCGACAGAGAAATGCAACATTCACAGATTGTTGAATGTTGAATATTAATGCGCCCTTTCATTAATGCGAATTAATAATTTTTGCACAAATACTTGCATATGAATATTAATTCACATTTTGCATTACAACGGAAATTATTTTTTACATGCAATTATTCAAAATGAAACCAAACAAGATTTGTAATGAAGATAAAATAAATAAGAATAAAAGCTGCACATCTACCATCACACGTGCAGTGCAAATCTTGCACATATTTTACAAACCTGCATTTAAATGCAGCTGCATTTTTTTTTTCATTAAATAATATGAAAGCAAGTAGGGCTGGGTGATAAATCGATTTAATCAATTAACTCGAATTTGTAATTTACATCGGTTTGTTTGAATGAAAATCGGTTTTCTTTTTAACATCCACCGACGCACTACTCAGTTCTCCCGTAGTTCAGAGTGGCTCAACCCTCCCCCGCGAGTCTGACAGAGACACGCCGCCGAGCAAAGGATGAGCTGAGCGGTGTGATTCTGACTGGAGCCTCCATCACGAGTACAATTCATGCCAACAGCCCTTAATATAACTGCATATTCAGCAAGAATTCATGTTAAACATATTTAGCTATGGCTTGATCAGGTTATAATAGCTGCAATAGTCGAGCGGGATGTTAAAGGCTATATGAGTTTGTCTGTTTCTTTTACTGATTATTTTCGGGTTAAAGCATGATTTAAACAGATAAAGCACATTCACACGCAATCGTTTTAGCAATAATGCATTCAAACAAATGTAATCTTACAGTGCTACTACATTATCAGTAGGCTATTTGATTTTGAAATCTTGAAGAAATTAATCGATCTGTTTAGATAAAATAACTGACAAAAATGTACTGTTATTTTCCTCACAAACAAAATTTGCACAGCTGATGGGCTAGTATTAACAAAAAATAAATAATAATAAAAATAATACATAATAAAAAATAATAATAAAATAAAATACAGGTCTTTCCAGCATTAAGGTAATAACATCAGTTTTTTATCATCTTGTCTCAGTTATAAGTTTATAACTATATTAAAACTTGTTTTGAAAAATGTCTTTGTCATTTGAATATTGGTTTTAAAATAGATTTAAATCATAAATTAGATTTTTTTTTAGGCCATATGCTATCGCCCAGCACTAAAAGCAATTAAAGAAGGCTCCCTTTAAAATCACTTATGTTGTCAGTTAATGAAGCTCTTTTTTACATCGTGTATATTTTGTTGATTATAATGAGAGAACTTGAGTTTAATCGTGAGGAAGTTTTATTAATCCGTCCATTCTTTAGAGTTTCAAAGATTTAATCGTGCAGGTTTCATTTTATTTGTTTCTTGTTTTAGGCTAATTAGGCCTAAATAATGGGAACGAAATTATACAGTGCTTCATGTTTAAACATGCAACAATTTCTTAATCAGTTTACAGACAAATGTTTTTTCCCCAATAAGATAAAAAAAGGACAGGTAACGAATAACAAAAATGCATGTTGTTTTATTAAAGGAAAAAATATATTTATATTGAAAATATAATATATAAAAGGCATAATATATTAAAATATTGACATTTTGCATATTAATCCATGTAGCCAACCCCCCTAAAATAGGCTACCACTTTTAATGCTCTGATGCAAAGTAAACCACAATTTCTTTTGAATAATACACTGTTAGCCCGGACAAGTTGAATCTACTTAAAAAATGTGAGCAAACTGGTTGCCCTAAAATAATTAAGTAATGGTAACTTAAAAAAATCGAGTTAGTTTAACTTAAAACGTTTAGTAATATCAATTACTTTGCAATTATTACAAATAGCATATTTAAGTTCAATGTACTAGCCCGGCTACTTAAAAAATGTGAGCAAACTGGTTGCCCTAAAAAAAATTAAGTAATGTGTACTTGATAACTTGAGTAAACTTAAATTAAAAAAAAGCAAGCAAACAACAGAAGAACATTTTCCCCCTCTTTTTATTTCAAAATACAACAAGAAACATTCCTTGCCTTCAAGTTTAAGAGGTTTCAAACTTTTGAAAGCATTTAAAACATTTAAAATGCTTGAAAGAGGCAAAATGTGAGAACAATTCTCCTGAGAACATTTTTTTCTATAAAACAACTGTATAAATGAATACAGATATAACATTAAAGCTACAGTTTGCATTCACTTACATTCTTTCAAAAACAAAAGTTATGATCTTCACTTGAAAAACACATTTTCTGAGAATCCCAAGATTTATCTGCTTTTCTTTTAAAGAGGCCGCACAATTATTTGTCAAATTTTACTATATAGTCTGCTAAACTATCAGTGTGAGGAAACATGTTATTTTCAAAGTGCAACAGTGCAAAGTTTCTCAGATCAGAAGGCAGAACTACAGAGCTACATCAAAACAAAATAAAACTTTGGTTTGAACAACCAAACTTTAAAGTAGCATGTCATCTCTTGGACAAAATGTAACCTGGGGCTTTTTTTCACATTACAGTGGATATTAAAGAAACAATAAAAAAAGAAGAAAACAAATTAGACATTCAGATGTCTTGTGTAGAGGAAGCCCTGTTACACTGTAACTGCCAGCTGATTTTTAAAGATTGAATTTTAGGTGTCAACTCACCCTTTCCCAAGTTAAGAAATACCTGCTGGATGAAGTGAAAAGTGCTTTTCATGTACTTAGGATAGTCCAAGTGCAGGGCATAAATGAGTCCGAAGAGAAGACAGAAGGCCTGAGGCAGATTTTCCGGTTCCATCACCAAGCTCCCTTCCAAGATGATGTGCACTCTGAAAGGGTTTAGCTGCAGGACTTTCTGAATCCAGGCAGAGGATTCCCACTGGAATTTGGTGGTACAAGTCCTTGTCATTGACATCCTAACAAAGAAAAAGATTGACAAGACATTATCATGCCAGTTAGATAATACTGTGTTGTCAACTAACATATATATCCAACTAAAAATGAAAATCACCATACATTTAAAAAAAATAAAATAATAAAAAACAATACCAGTCTTAAACGGAGTTCTTCGTTAACTGGATATTTTACACACTTTCAGTGCCAGTTGTGCACAAACTTTTTTGATTAGCTACCAAGCCACATTCACTGCAGTTTTGCTACCAATACTTGTAATGTATAAATCCCTTTATGGTAGCATTGTCCTTCAAACTCAAAAGACATTGGTAAAAGGTCTTTACCAAGGACCTTTTAGTATTTACCTTTTAGAAGCCTTTAAAGGACCAATCCAGTGAAAAATGAACCTAGGGGTATTTAACACATGGTTACCGAGTCGATCGTTCCCTGCGATGCGTTTTCATGATAATCGAATGTATAGAGTTTTATCTTTAAAAACAGTATAGCTTATAGCAGTAGTATATGGGGCATAGAGTAAGTAAAATTAAATCGCTAGTTAATACCACTAACAAGGCTCAAAATAGCCTCACACTAACACGGTAACATAATGAAGGTCCATACATGCAAACCAAAGTTGAGAACTTTGTAAGTGTACAGACAGTTTAATAAGAAGATACTTTATAAAGACAGTACATTACGTGTTGGCATGCAGGATCCATCTTGGAAAACAGTCTCGACTAATCGAGTCACGAACGCCGTGCTACGTTAGATTTCACAAACGTAACTCCTATCGACCAGCTATCCTATCGACGGCGTTCGTGACTCGAATAGTCAAGACTGTTTTCCAAGATGGATCCTGCATGCCAACACGTAATTTTTTAATACCTTTCTAGGGCTTGGAAGTGGTAGTTGTGTAGACTGTCACTGAAGGGACAGACAGGAAGCCCTCCGATTTCATTAAAAAAGTCTTAACTTTTTGTTTGGAAGATGAACAAAAGTCTTACAGGTTTGGTAGGACAAGTAATGAGGGCAAATAATTAATGACAGGATTTTTATTTCTGTGAACTAATCCTTTAAACTGCAGATTTTCTTATTTTGAGCCTATTTTACATTTGTAGACATTTTCATTAACCAGTATTACAGATATTCAAAAAAGTTAAAACTAAAAAAAAAGTCTGGGAGATACTGATTAAATTATTCTGAAAATTAGTAGCAGACAGGCCTCATTACTGGTACCAGTAACATTTAAAAGCTATTAATAACTTACAGAGCAGGTCTTAAAGAATGCAGAAGGGTCATCACCCAAAATGACCGGCAGTCCACGAAGGCAAAGGGACCTAACATCTGTTGGCTCGGTGGTCTGGAAGATATTGAAATTTGTTAGGGATGCTCACATGTATGAAACAAATTACTGAGCTTCCACCAAATTTGTCAGATTTTGGGAAATAAAGAACAGGGCAAGACAAGATGACAAAAAGGAAGGGAGGGAGGAGAGAAAAGGGAGAGAACAGAGGAGTAAAGGAAAACAGATGAAACAAGAAAAGTGGAAGAGTATAGTGGAGAGGACAGGAGAGAAAAAAATTGGAGTCTGAGATTTAAGAATGGAAAGAAAAAGAAAAGCAGCCCAGAGGAAAGACAAGAAAAGAATAAATAGAATAGATGAGAAGAAAGGAGAGAAATTACAACAGGAAGAAAAGGGGGTAGATTGATGTAGACAAGTAAACCCACCTTTGTCTGACGTAAAAGTTCAGCCAAAAGCTGGCTGGCGAGGCCTTTCTTCTTCCTGAAGATTTCCATCAGATTTGGAGAGTAACGATCAAGTGCATCAAAGAAGTTCTCTCTAAGATTTTTCCCCACCACTCTGTTGAACTCATAATAAACCTAAATAAAGGTAAAAAAACAAAAAAAACATAGCAAACCATATTGGCTTACCGTTACCACATCTATGACCACAGTTAACAGGACAATACTTACACTTCCAAAGCATTTCTTCCTGTCATCTGCAACACAAACAAGATAGTTTATCATTAGAGGGCATCCATCCGTTTTTTAATGTATTACATTTTAATCAATGACAACTTATTCCTTTTAAAAAAATGTCTTTACATCAAAATTAAAAATTTTTCTAACTTAAATTTGATTTCTAACTTAAACTACATTAAATTATTTCCTATGTTAAATTCACTCACCAGATTTAGTAAACTGTGGTCGTCATGTCTCACTTCGATGGAAACCTCGTTGTATCTGTGTCGAACATGCAGGGGTTAAAATGGGACCGCCGTGCGCGAGTGAGAAAACCACATAGTTAACAGGTGAAAATGTCACGACCGGTTTAAAGCATGTTATTACTCACAAACAAACCCTCAACAATAAAAAATAAACGCAACACGAAAAAAGTCAGATGAATTCCTCAGGAGATCGAGCGAGATTGTGTTCACTAACGTTACACGCGAGTGAAAGGGGGTTTTGGGGCATTTTTTTGTCCCAAACTGTTTAAAACAATGTTTTCACACTACTCGCAAACATCATTTTAATGGAGAGAGAGAGAAAAAAAACAAATGAACAGACGAAACTATGTCTGCTAGATTCGCCTGGCACGTGTTCAAGCGGGACATTGGAAAAAAAAGTCCAAAATTACTTAAAACAACGTCTTCACTACTCACAAACAAAAATCGGTGAAAAATAGAAACAATAAACTGGCTTAAACATTTGCTTTCTAACTACTCACCAACAGCTCTATGAATTCGTATACACTTTCAACCACGAGAAAATGGCGTTGCTTGCTTGACTTGCAATAGCTAACTGTGCGTGTGTGACGTGATGCGCGCGTGTGTGTGTGTGGGGGGGGGATGGGGGGCGTGGTTATTACACGAACTTTACAATTTAAATCCATTAAACTTAAAGTTTTCCACTCATTCAAATATGTCTACAAAAGTAGTAGAATTCACTAACATTTTTATAGTAATGCATTCAAAATTAAATAATTTAAGTATGTCGTAATTAAATTGTTAATTAGATATAAAATCCAGGCTAACAGTGTATAACGCATAATTAATATAATATAAATAATACTGCACACCTTTTAAATGTGTCAAATCTAAAATATGGTTTAATACCATGTAGATTAGAGAAAATATAATCACAGGTTCAGGCACAGGCTTGACATTTATCCTGCTTGAATTCATTCTAAGAAATGCACAGAACTTCATAAGTACCAAACTTTCGTCTGTGGATATTAAATATTAAATATTTTAACTACAGCGTAGTTTCATTTTAGTAGTAGTATATATCCTACTGCTTATGTCATGATGATTTATGACTTTGACCTTTGACCTTTTGACAGGTTGAACTTCCGGTGACCTTATTATGGATGGTTTGAACTTCCGGAATGAGTTCAGGGGCTAACCTATGACCGTTTCCCACGCATCGATCATGTGGTTTTGACAGAAAGTTTTACCCTATTGACCTAGTTAGTACTAAATTATAGTTTTTGACGGCTAGTTTAAACGGTAAAGGAAACACTCCCCACGCATCGATCAAGTGGTTTTGACAGAAAGTTTTACCCTATTGACCTAGTTAGTTCTAAATCATGGTTTTAGGAAACCCTCCCGATGCATCGATCATGTGGTTTTGACAGAAGCTGTTTGAACTTTGTG
This sequence comes from Carassius carassius, assembly GCF_963082965.1. Lineage (NCBI taxonomy): Eukaryota > Metazoa > Chordata > Actinopteri > Cypriniformes > Cyprinidae > Carassius > Carassius carassius. The sequence goes on along the minus strand of NC_081804.1, from coordinate 10,026,494 downwards.
TCAGTTAGCTTGTTTGAAGTTTGTGCCAGCTAACTTGTTTGAACTTTATCCCAGTTATTACGGCTTCTCCCCCCTCCCATCACATTCCTGAGCAGTGTATAAATGGGATCGGTGTGTTCTACGTTTATATATAAAACATCCTATAATTTATGTAATATTTATATAATTTATATAATATAATTAATTATCATGCTAAGGTTGAAAAACATTTCTGTTATTTCACATTCATATATAAAACATTATATCATTTATATAATATAATTAATTATCATGCTAAGGTTGAAAAACATTTTAGTTATTTCATATATGTGACATTTTAGTTATTTCACATTTATATATAAAACATTCTATAATTTATATAATATTTATATAATTTATATACTATAATAATTATCATGCTAAAGTTGAAAACATTTTAGTTATTTCACATTTATATATATATATATATATATATATATATATATATATATATAAAACATTATATAATTTATATATAAAACATTATATAATTTACTAAAACAATTAAAGGTTTAAAACACATTTTAGTTATTTCATATATGAGACATTCAGTTATTTCACATTTATATATAAAACATTCTATAATTTATATAATATAATTAATTAAAGGTTTAAAAAACATTTTAGTTATTTCATATATGTGACATTCAGTTATCTCACATTTATATATAAAACATTCTATAATTTATATAATATAATAATTATCATGCTAAAGTTGAAAACATTTTAGTTATTTCATATATGTGACATTCAGTTATCTCACATTTATATATAAAACATTCTATAATTTATATAATAGAATTATCATGCTAAAGTTGAAAAAGAAAAACATTTAAGTTATTTCACATTTATATATAAAACATTCTATAATTTATATAATATAATAATTATCATGCTAAAGTTGAAAACATTTTAGTTATTTCATATATGTGACATTGTTATTTCACATATATATATATAAATTATTATATAATTTATATGATATAATTAATTATGCTAAGGTTGAAAAACATTTCAGTTATTTCACATTTATATATAAAACAGCCTATAATTGATATAATATAATAATTATCATGCTAAAGTTGAAAACATTTTAGTTATTTCACATTTATATATAAAACATGCCGTTCTTTATATTCTATCTTTTATATAATATACATAATCTGAAATCAATTTATAAATTTACGTAAAAAGCCCGAAGGCCAAACAACTGATGGAAAACACGTTGGGGGGATACTGCCGGTTAAATATATCGTTTTAAATAAAGAATATAATATGGATAGTAAGGATACTTTTAATATAAAATAGAACTACAGCTGTACAGGCGGTCATTTTTATATTTTAATTTTGCTTTTAAATGGAGGTATTTTGGAACGGTTAAACAGAGGCCCTGCAAATGTCTTTCCTGCTCTTTGTCTGAAAGTACCGTAGATATGTGAAAGGTTTACGACCGTAGCAACGCACATAAATTACATCTCTAGGATGCGTGGGTCCAGAAACCTATCTCTCCTGAACCATCTTTAATGGGTGAATACGATCGAGGGTCTTTCTCTGAAAGAATTCTTCTAAAAGATCAATCAACTTCATCTAAACTTCACAGTCTATGCTGCGACAAACAAATGTAGCATACATTTAAAGCAAAATCAATATTTTTAAAACATACAGAAAGACTTTGGCATCATGTTTCATTGTCTGTGTGTGTGTGTGTGTGTGTGTGTGTGTGTGTGTGTGTGTGTGTCCGTGTGAGAGAGGGAGAGGGAGACAGAAAGATGGTAAAAAATATGCAAAAAATAAGAACTTTAAAGAATCTAAAGTGATTAATGAATAACGCATCTAATATAATATAATTATATATATGATATGATATAAATAATTATTATATAATATTATATAAAAATCTAAATATTTTATATATATCATCATTTTGTTGAATTAAGAAACATTTAAACAGATGTAATGAATTACATCAGATGTAGTGAGGGTACTGATTATTCAAACATTACATTAATGTTAACTTTGAAATAATGTACCCCTCTGGCTTAGATCATGCGGTTTGGAACTCCACCCCTTCAGGTCTCACATACAGGAGAATACCCCAACTTGGACCTGTGAGATTCTGTTTATGATTTAAACATTTTACTTTATTTTTTTAAGTCGTATTATTTTATTTTGGGATATTTCATTCATGTTTGGACATCTCTCCCCGGTCTAAAAAAATGTAAGGGATATTTTTTATATGTATCATCAGAAATGTTTATTTTATATACTATGCTATCACATTTAAAATAAGTAATCTTTTTTTTTAAGTTATACTTTTTTTGTTTAATGAATTGCTTTAGGATGATGATGTCATTATATAATTATTTATTTCCATATTCTTTAAACCCTGGAGTCTGAGTGGGTTTTGGGGTGACTGGAGGTATTTTGGCCTCCCCCAGACATTGGTGTTATAAGTATATGTTGAATACATGATTAAAAATGTATGATAAATGATTTGGTTTGGTTTAGTAACATGTCTGTTACTGCGATGTGTTTTATAAACATGATGAATACTTGTTTAAAACGTGTGTTCTGGTTTAGTAACACGTTGTCCTATATAATTGTATTTATTTATTTTTTCATATTTTTTAAAATAGAGATAAGGCTCTTTTTAACTTGATATGTTCATGCGTATGTCCGCTTGTTTATTTGGTTTATCAGAATACAAAATTGTATAGTGGAATGGATATTATAGTGATATATCAGGGTACGTGTGGTTTATGATTAAATGTATAGGGTAGTCATAATTCAGATCGCTTAAAAACTAAATTTAATTAAAAAAATGTACGTGCATGCAGCATTTTAGTGTGTGGTGGTACTGTAGGTGTACGGTTAAAATAAATAATTAAACAGCTTTTTGAAAAAGATATGATATAAAGATGGATATAAAAGGTTTTAAATATAATATAGAAAATGTTTTGCAACGATTAATGTGAAATGAATTTAACTGAATTGTGTCAACGACACATCCGGGTTCCTCAATAGACCATATTCTTTGTTCTGTTTAATTATATATTTTTTCCCTGGTAAAATGTATATTTTTAGTGATGACTAAAACTAATGTAAATGTTTTGTTTTATATTGTTTGCAAATGTATAATGTGTTTATATTCATTAAAAGAAGAAAATAAGACTTGGAGACGAATGAATGTATGAGAGGGAGAGAGAGAGAGAGAGAGAGAGAGGGGTACAAGAGATGCTAGCCGCGCACCAACCGTAATTCATAGGTGAACCGTCAGAAAACTGTCAAAACACGGTACTCCTGCGTGAGATACGTTAGTTTTAATTAGCAATGGCTTTGAAGATATTGTGATTTTGTAGTAAATTCGGACGAGTGTGCACTGTAGCGTGCAGACGTAGACAGTGGGACACAGAGGGTCAGGATCAAAGCTGATATGAAAACAGCTTCTTCTGCCCCCTAAAAATGGATCTTGTTTTATCTGAAACAGTCGGTTTCGGTAAATTTTTTATAAACGTTTCATGTATAACCTTTTTAAAAGAACACAATGTTTTTCAACCTTATTTAAATTGATTTCAGATTATGTATATTATATAAAAGATAGAATATAAAGAACGGCATGTTTTATATATAAATGTGAAATAACTAAAATGTTTTCAACTTTAGCATGATAATTATTATATTATATCAATTATAGGCTGTTTTATATATAAATGTGAAATAACTGAAATGTTTTTCAACCTTAGCATAATTAATTATATCATATAAATTATATAATAATTTATATATATATATGTGAAATAACAATGTCACATATATGAAATAACTAAAATGTTTTCAACTTTAGCATGATAATTATTATATTATATAAATTATAGAATGTTTTATATATAAATGTGAAATAACTTAAATGTTTTTTCTTTTTCAACTTTAGCATGATAATTCTATTATATAAATTATAGAATGTTTTATATATAAATGTGAGATAACTGAATGTCACATATATGAAATAACTAAAATGTTTTTTAAACCTTTAATTAATTATATTATATAAATTATAGAATGTTATATATATAAATGTGAAATAACTGAATGTCTCATATATGAAATAACTAAAATGTGTTTTAAACCTTTAATTGTTTTAGTAATTTATATAATGTTTTATATATAAATTATATAATGTTTTATATATATATATATATATATATATATATATATATATATAAATGTGAAATAACTAAAATGTTTTCAACTTTAGCATGATAATTATTATATTATATAAATTATATAAATATTATATAAATTATAGAATGTTTTATATATAAATGTGAAATAACTGAATGTCACATATATGAAATAACTAAAATGTTTCCAACTTTAGCATAATTATTATATTATATAAATTATATAATGTTTTATATATAAACGTAGAACACACCGATCCCATTTATACACTGCTCAGGAATGTGATGGGAGGGGGGAGAAGCCATATAATCACACACACACACACACACACACACACATAACCGTATAACTGGGATAAAGTTCAAACAAGTTAGCTGGCACAAACTTCAAACAAGCTAACTGACACAAAGTTCAAACAGCTTCTGTCAAAACCACATGATCGATGCATCGGGAGGGTTTCCTAAAACCATGATTTAGAACTAACTAGGTCAATAGGGTAAAACTTTCTGTCAAAACCACTTGATCGATGCGTGGGGAGTGTTTCCTTTACCGTTTAAACTAGCCGTCAAAAACTATAATTTAGTACTAACTAGGTCAATAGGGTAAAACTTTCTGTCAAAACCGCATGATCGATGCGTGGGAAACGGTCATAGGTTAGCCCCTGAACTCATTCCGGAAGTTCAACCCATCCATCATAAGGTCTCCGGAAGTTCAACCTGTCAAAAGGTCAAAGGTCAAAGTCATAAATCATCATGACATAAGCAGTAGGATATATACTACTAATAATAATAAAAATCATGACCTTTCAGAGCTATTTTAAGAGTTCAGAGTGGAAAAAGACAAACAGTTTGACAAAGTCCTTTGCTTTCTTCTTCAAATAATTTCCCTTCATTTAGTGATTCAAGATGAGCAATGCACAGGGATGCTGCTTTTATCTAACTAGAGTAACAGCCATTAGTTAGTGAGAAATAATACCAAATTGTCACAACTATTTGAAAGTTTACTTTCTTATTTGAAAGGTTACAGTCTTTAGTGAGTCAGAAGCCTCAATAATGATGGGGGGGGGGGGCATACGTAGTGGTCACATGTTTAGAGCAGCCATATCTTTTTTTTTCTTCAATCTAATTAGTGAAATCATTGACTGCGACACTCTTCTGCTGGATCCATTTATCCACAGTAATTTAAAATGTGACATTTAGCTGACATTTATTTCTGGCTGCTGAGTTTTAAGTGAGTCTGCATGCAACAAATTAATTAACGGTAGGGGACAATATGACAGGATTCATCAAATTTAGAATACATGTTGAATTTTAAAAGAGTTGTCAGTGACATAAAACCAAAGATCATACACTAACAGCACCTACAGGGGAAATTTAACAGTTTCACTTATTATTGCACATGCTGTCTGCATTGTTTTAGCATAGATTCACTATGATAAGCAGCAGTACCTTACTTTTCAGTAAAAACAACCTCTCAAAAATTATAAATAATAGTAATAGTAACAACAACAACATTAATACTTGTTATTAATAATATCTATTTTAATATTAATATATTGTTATTAATAATATATAATTATTAATTTAATTATGTATTAATTATATTAATACTGACAATATTAATATTAACCCTCTGTATTGTCCATTTAAAGCTGACCTAATAAGATATACTGATACACAGATATAAAGATCCTAATCGTGTCATAATTGTATTTTTATGAAAAGAATGCATCTCTCATTTCAATTATGTTTTTCTTTAATATTTGTTATTTTGAGAGGAATTCTTGTTACTTAATATTAAAATCTAAATTAAGCACCATTTATTTCTATATAACATATTAGAAAAATAATAATTAAAAAAACATAGTTTTATACACTTTTTCAATTAATGCAGTATTTAAGTTTTTTTGTTGTTGTCATTTTGTTTATGTTTACATAGCAACTGCTGCAAATGTCACCAAGTTGTGTAAAGTAAATAGCACAAATAGCATTTGTTCAAACTGGATTGTGGGTTCAGTCAATAAGGTACAGGTTTTTGTACTGAAATAATGCAAATTTTGGCACTGAAATACTTCACAAATATTGGCACTTACAAATGTTTTATTTGTAAATGAAATGTCTATAAAAGTGTAAAAACCTTGGAGCTCATCAAAATTAATACGTTTGATCCTTTGTTTGTGCTGAGTTCTGCTGCCTTCAAAGATCAAAGAACCAATTTAGAGTTCCCACAGAGGCCATCTCTGGGAGAAAAACACCCATCCCCTGAACTATGCCTGAACTACATGTTGAGCCATGCTTCCTGTTCTGATAATGCTGAATCCCCAAGACAGATCAGATAAAAGACTTACAGCTGAGCGCCTTCCTCCTGTCCATTATGATCTCCCTGACCCTGTTAACCCGCTGGACAATACTGGTTCCTTTATTGAAGGATTCGTATACTTTATAGCAGTGGTTTTCAACCTGTGGTCCGCGGCCCCCTAGTGGGTCGCGATGGTATTGCAGGTGGGCCGCCAATTATTTTCTGTTCATTTCCAGTCCATTCTAGGGCTGTGCGATTCAAAGAAATCATCATAAAATCACGATTTGAGCGTGCACGATTTCTAAATCGCTTTATAGCACGATTTTCCGCGGCCCTGACCTCCCGTAGTATGCTATCCGATCCAATCAGAATGCAGCGCGGCTAGCGAGAGAACAGAGCAGACTGGGCATATTCCTAACTCCAGGTTCAAACACTGTCTGTGATGCGCCTTTTTTCCGAGCCCATGTTAACGGATCAGAGCGTTCACACTGCACGCGGTAAAAGGCTAGAAATAAAAACGAGCGAAAATAATGAATATCTAACACATGAGCATAGAGAGAGTTGTGAGTGCACAGGACGCAGTTTACGTGAGAGGAGACATGTTTTAAGTGCGCACACTCTCTCCGCGCAGAGCAGCGTGTATCTGAGCAAGCACGTCTGTTTTTGTGACAGCTTAAAGGAAATCTGCATGCGAACAGAGAGATTCGCGCTCGTGGATTATTTTAATGTGCTTTCGCGTTATATTTATGCACTCTCGCTGCTGAACGCATACACATACTGTATACACACTGCAAACACCTGAGGCAGCGCTACAATTAATGAGCTCTATGAACAATGCATGGCAAAAAAGTCCCTGTACACAGGATTTTTTTTTTTTTTTTTTGCCATAAGTCTATACATTTTGTTACATCTTTACTATAGTGATAATTTTGACTTATGTCTGTTCTAGAGACTTTACAACTTTTTGATAAAGCTCTAATTGGTTTTCTTTTGGAAATATGTTTCAAATGAATCCTGAATGCATTTATGACTGTAAAAGCATATCGGTGTGTGTCACAATCGCTAAATTGATCAAAGAAATCGCGATAGGTTTTTTTTTTTTGTCCATATCGCACAGCCCTAGTTCATTCAATAAATACAGTTAACAATCTAGATTCTGAGTACTAAGTTATTAACCCAACAATAGCGGGGTCAGTTAATTTTTTTGAAGTGGGCCACGCAAACATATGTATGTGGTTGTGTGGGCCGCGAGCTGAAAAGGTTGGGAACCACTGCTTTATAGTGTAAGAAGACAACCGATTATTCAAACACATTTCAGTCTGTATGACTCATATGCAGGGCAGGACTTAGGGGGGTGGGGGCCCCTGGGCTTGATGCTATGTTTGGGCCCTATACCTACACTACAGTTGCCCTCAAATAGAACATCCTTATGGAGTAACACTAAATACACAAACATATGCTTTGAGGTTCATAAATAGTACAATTAATATGCAACATGTCTAGACTATAGTCAAAGTTTAAATGTAATATTAAATATTCATTACAATATAATAAACAGGATGCGTTCTCAAAACCCTGAAATAACTTCAAGCAACAACAACAACAAAAAAAACTAGAGATGCCGGCTCATTAGTATTATAAAGTTATGTTAATATCTGTGTCCTCTTATGTCAGGTTCTTATTCAATCAAGACATGCTGGCTATTAACAATCAAATGAAATCACTACCAACAAAATTCAAAGATGGACTGTGCATAAATGTTTATAAGTTTAAATATAACATTTTAATGTAGAAAAATTAAAAATGAAATAAGCTACTTATTTAAATATGAATCTACAACTGCCTGCAGGTGGCAGCAAGCGACTGTATTAATGAGTGATTTGAATGAACGATTCATTTAAAAAGCTGATTCATTTAACTTTGCAAATGAATGTACAAAATGTACGAATGTACAAAACGCCTTTGCTACCGTTCGGACGTTCTAGCTTACTGCTTTGCTTCTTATTTCTGTACTTTTCTCTAATTTTTTAAAGATTTTTACTTCAGCAGATCAGCACAGTGCTCAAACAACAGATTTTTAGCACAAACGCTAAAACTAAAAACATTGGGACTGGAATAATACTACAAAAAGAAGACTTTGTCTCCCACTGCTAACAGCTTACATTCCTGAGACGGGATAACAACTGCCTACATTCAAACAGAAGAGAGAGAAAATGCTTCCTGTTGGATCTACTTGTTGCATGAACTGCTGTAAATTTCTACAAAGGATTGTGATTCTTGAAACAAAGTTACTTTCTGGACTTCCAAAACAGACGGAACACTCACCAGACCATCGTCATGGACCCCCTCAGCCTACAGCCGTTGAGTCCCATGAATCTTCTGTATCTCAACAGTTTATACCAAGTGTAGAGGAACAAGCCGAAACTGATCGCCACACTAATCGATGGCACAAACAGGGAGCGAAACCCAAAGGAACACGAGATATCAGATTGTCACGAGTTTCTCGTATTGCTGCCATAGCTTCCTCTACCCCAGATTTGACTATGACAAGGCTTGTAAATACTGGTATTCTGCCACCCCCTATACATCTTGAGAACAGATTTCAAGCATTTATGAATGCGGGTGAGGAACCCCCAAATGTGATTAAACATGGATCGGATCAGCCAGAAGCTAACAACACTACTAACAGGCGCTCAAGGACGAGCAGACAGTGGCATTCAGCTCAGAGCACAGCCGAGCCCAGGACTCTGATAGTGGGCGACTCTGTTATCAGAAACATTAGTAGCAGGATTACAACAACATGCTGCCTTCCTCAAGCAACGGTCTCTGATGTGAACAAGGAACTTCAGAACATTCTGATGAAGCACAAGACTGCAAATCGAATCTGGGGAAGAATGATATTCGGAAAGAGCAGTCAGAACTCCTTAAGAAGTACTTCAGTGAACTCTTTGAAACACTTCGAAGACTCAAAGTTCAGTCGTTCATCAGTGGACCACTCCAAGCAAGGGGAACAAATATGTTTTCACGGATGCTTGGACTGAACACATGGCTACAAAGATCTTGCAGTATAAAAGGAGTGAATTTCATCGACAACTTCAATCTTTTCTGGGGCCATAGACAACTGTTTAAACTGGATGGCCTCCACCCAAACAAACTTGGTGCTAGAGTGCTTAAGGACAATATCTACTTCTCCCTCCGTCATCCTTCAGCAGAGTGTGTCAATCCATTCAGCACACACACACCGGGTCCGAGTCATCATGTGGTTGAGATATCCCACAAGGACACGGATAACACCATACAGCCAAAACAAGCACTGCGGACGGACTCTGTCCTGGCTGAGCCCTGCCTACAGAGCTGCTCACAGACAGACTGTGATATATCAAAACAGCTACAAGATTCACCACCCAAGGACGACTTTCTGGAAAACAGCCAGGGAAGCCAGGACAACATATCACAGCCACCGGAAACACCAGAGACACAGCCCATCTCACCAGACACATTATCCCTCTTTCCAGCCTCTCCACTTCTGTGCTTCTCACAGAAAATGGAGGAATTGGTGTATGCTGGGACTAAACTCTCTCACTCATTCACTGCTATGCCTCAGATATCGACAAAAAAAACGGCGGGCCCTCCAACCACCAAAGCCTGTGGTTCCTGCTCCTGCGAGAGCTCTTCGACCACTGCCATAAAGCCTGAAATCTGCTGAAGTTGAACCAAAAACAACTGATAGCAGCACTCAATGATATGTGTGGGGTACCCGCTATAATAACAGCAACATTCACAAATGCCTACAGAATAAGTGGGAACCCAGTGTGCCTGTTGTAGCTTTCTCTATTTTAGTTTTATCGTGATGGAAAGTCTAAGGCCTTCTCAAGCCGAAGGGCAAACTCATCTAATCTGCGGCCTATTATGCATCAAACTAAGACTGATATAGACACAAAGCACTGCTATCAAGTTAGCACTTTTAAACATTCGCTCACAAAAAAAAATCATTTCTAATCAATGACTATAACCACAAACAATCTGGATTTTATGTTTCTAAATGAAACATGGCTAGAAGACAGCTGCAGTGCAACAGTCCTAAAGCAGCCCCTCCTAACTTCACTTACATGAGTGTCTGCAGGACTGTTAGGAGAGGTCGAGGTGTAGCTGCTTTATTTAAAGATGTCTATCAATGCAAGCAAGTGTCATTTGGTCAGTACTTGTCTTTTGAATATCTAGGGATTGTGCTGAAAGGTGCTCCACGCATTCTGTTTATTATTATTTACAGGCCTCCAAAATACTCTCCAGCATTTGTTGAAGAGGTCACAGAAATGTTATCAATGATTTCCTCAGAGTTTGACTGTTTTGCTATTACAGGGGATTTTAATATCCACATAGACAATGCAGAAAACAAAACTACAAAAGAAATGATAACGGTTCTAAACACTTTTGACCTGATTCAGCATGTGCATGGTCCCACACACAAAGGTGGACACACTCTGGATCTAATCATCAGTAGGGTTCTAAACATTTCATCCATTGTTACTAAGGATGTAGCACTATCTGATCACTTCTGTATTTTCTTTGATATATTGATCTCTGCTACCACTGAATCAATATCTGTCTCTGTCAGAAGGAGATGCATTAACGAGAACATAAGTGTACTATTTATGGAGGCTATATCTTTAACACCAAGCATTTCTGCAGACTCTGTTGATATTCTCCTTGATTCCTTCAACTCAAAAGTTAAGAATGTTATTGATGATATTGCTCCAATAATAGTCAGTAAGAAAACAAACAGACAGAAATCAGTTTGGAGAAGATCAACAGCAGTTCAGACTATGAAAAGACAATGCAGAAAAGCCGAGCGGATGTGGCGGAAGACAAAACTTGAAATTCACTATAGCATCTATAAAGACAGCCTTCATGCTTTTAATGTGAAACTAGCCACAGCTAGACAGAATTTCTTCTCAAACCTTATAAACTGTAACTTAAATAACACTCGTACTCTTTTTGCCACTGTTGAGAGACTGACAAACCCCCCAAGTAAGATTCCCCTTGAAATGCTCTCAGACAGCAAATGCAATGAGTTTGCTTCCTTCTTTTCTGAGAAGATCATCAATATCAGGAAGACGATTAGCACATCCTCAAGTAATGCAAAGGTCAGACAGATTCGGCCACAATATCAAAAAGATACTATGTCTATTTTTGAAACAATTGATAGCAAAATTCTGGAAAGACATAGTGCAGCACCTAAAATCGTCAACCTGCTGTCTTGACACACTTCCCACATCTTTTTTCAAAAGTGTGCTTAACTGCTTAGAAGCCGATCTTTTAGAAGTGGTGAATGCCTCACTTCTTTCTGGGACGTTTCCAAACTCCCTAAAAACTGCAGTTGTTAAGTCCCTCTTGAAAAAGAGCAATGTTGATAACACCATTTTGAGCAATTTTAGACCCATATCTAATCTTCCTTTTATAGGCAAAATTATAGAAAAAGGTAGTTTTTAATCAGATGAACAAATACTTAAACTCAAATGGATACCTGGACAATTTTCAATCTGGTTTTTGACCGCATCACAGCACAGAGTAGAGCTTAGATTCTCTGCCCGAGCCCGAGGTGGGCCGGGCCGGGCCGATATTTCCCGCCACCGTCCTCGGGCCGGGTCTGGTCGGGCCCTTGATAAAGCACGTCACGTGTCATGCGCAGCGTCTCGTCCACTCGCAGTCTCGCATGCGTGACGCATCACACCTGCTGTGCATGCTGTACTATTCAGTAGAATAAGTTCAACATGGAGCTTGAAGAATCAAAGAAAAAAATGAAAACAGGAGAATTAACTTTGAGCAAGTTTGGAGGAAAATCGGAGGTATGGAAACATTTTAAACTAGTCGTGGGGAGTGACAACATATGTGTTGGCTTTGTCTCGTGCATTAAATGCGGCACGCATATATATATATATATATATATATATATATATATATATATATATATATAACTGCGCAGCTCCCCCGTAGCCTAAATGATCTACAGCACAGCAGCATCTGCGGTAAAAAAAAAAAAAAAAAATCTGGCGCCGCCCCGGGTTATAACGGCCCACATATTAAAAATGGTCGGGTTTAAATCGGGCTCGGGCTCATAATTACAGTGAACGTGTCGGGCCGGGCTCGGACACAACGTGCTCGGGCTCGGGTAGGGTCGGGCTTGATTTGTTGGGCCCGATCTAAGCTCTAGCACAGAGACAGCACTCATTAAGATAATTAATAATATTCGCTTAAATTGTGACTCTGGCAAAATATCGGTGCTGGTATTGCTAGATCTCAGTGCTGCGTTTGACACTGTCGATCATAACATACTTCTACAGAGACTGGAAAACTGGGTCGGGCTTCCTGGGATGGTACTCAAATGGTTCAGGTCATACTTAGAAGGGAGAGGCTATTATGTGAGTCTAGGAGAGCATAAGTCTAAGTGGACGTCCATGGCATGTGGAGTCCCACAAGGCTCAATTCTTGCACCGCTCTTGTTTAGCCTGTATATGCTTCCACTAAGTCAAATAATGAGAAAGAACCAAATTGCCTATCACAGCTATGCTGATGATACCCAGATTTACCTAGCCTTATCTCCAAATGACTACAGCCCCATTGACTACCTCTGCCAATGCATTGATGAAATTAATAGTTGGATGTGCCAGAACTTTCTTCAGTTAAACAAGGAAAAAACTGAAGTCATTGCATTTGGAAACAAAGATGAAGTTCTCAAGGTGAATGCATACCTTGACTCTAGGGGTCAAACAACTAAAAATCAAGTCAGGAATCTTGGTGTGATTCTGGAGACAGACCTTAGTTTCAGTAGTCATGTCAAAGCAGTAACTAAATCAGCATACTATCATTTAAAAAACATTGCAAGAATTAGTTTTGTTTCCAAATATATTGCAGATATTCTCACTGAATATAAACATAACAGACCACTCAGATCACTAGGATCGAGTCAGTTAGAAATACCAAGGGTTCACACAAAACAAGGGGAGTCCGCCTTTAGTTACTATGCTGCCCGCAGTTGGAATCAGCTTCCAGAAGAGATCAGATGTGCTAAAACATTATCCATCCATCCATCTTCTACCGCTTATCCGGGGCCGGGTCGCGGGGGCAGCAGTCTAAGCAGAAAACCCCAGACTTCCCTCTCCCTAGACACTTCCTCCAGCTCTTCTGGGGGGACACCGAGGCGTTCCCAGGCCAGTCGGGAGACATAGTCTCTCCAGCGTGTCCTAGGTCTCCCCCGGGGTCTCCTCCCAGTGGGATGTGCCCGGAACACCTTCCCGGGAAGGCGTCCAGGAGGCATCCGGAACAGATGCCCGAGCCACCTCAGCTGACCCCTCTCGATGTGGAGGAGCAGCGGCTCTACTCTGAGCTCCTCCCGGGTGACTGAGCTTCTCACCCTATCTCTAAGGGATCGCCCAGCCACCCTGCGGAGAAAGCACATTTCGGCCGCCTGTATCCGGGATCTTGTCCTTTCGGTCATGACCCAAAGCTCATGACCATAGGTGAGAGTAGGAACGTAGATTGACTGGTAAATCGAGAGCTTCGCCTTGCGGCTCAGCTCTTTCTTCACCACGACAGACCGGTACATCGACCGCATTACTGCAGAAGCTGCACCGATCCGTCTGTCAATCTCCCGTTCCATCCTTCCCTCACTCGTGAACAAGACCCCAAGATACTTAAACTCCTCCACTTGAGGCAGGAACTCTCCACCAACCTGAAGTGGGCAAGCCACCCTTTTCCGACTGAGGACCATGGCCTCGGATTTGGAGGTGCTGATTCTCATCCCAGCCGCTTCACACTTGGCTGCAAACCGTCCCAGTGCATGCTGAAGGTCCTGGCCTGATGAGGCCAACACGACAACATCATCCGCAAAGAGCAGAGACGAAATCGTGTTGTCACTAAAACATTAGTCACATTTAAATCTAGACTCAAACCCCATCTGTTTAGCTGTGCATTTATTGAATGAGCACTGTGCTATGTCCGAACTGATTGCTCTATATTTTCACTGTTTTTTTATGTAAAATCATTTTCTAACTGTTTTTAAATTCAAGTAAATGTTTTAATCATTTTAAAAGTTTTAAAATTGCTTGTTTTATTTTTGTTATTATTTTTCTTCATTATTATTTTACTTTCTTTTATGTAAAGCATTTTGAATTACCATTGTGTACAAAATGTGCTATATAAATAAACTTGCCTTGCCTTGCCTACTTATAGCCTTACTGAATCATTTGATGGTCTGTGCAACACTGAGGAAAACACTGTTGTTCGGAGACACAGCGGTTCTGCTGTTTGTTCTGTTTTCTTTCTGACAGAGCAAAACGGAATTTTGTGTCTGAAAGTTACTGTAAATAGATGTTTATTGTACATTTGCAATTGTGCAGATATTCGGGGGGCGGGGGTGGGGGCAAGAAAAACAGGATGATAGGCTAAGTCCTATATCATAGGCATAGCTATGTTATAAAAACAGAAACTCATTAAATTGCTATTTTATATTTAAAATCATTTTGATGACATTTCCTTCTTTCCCAATATGTGTAATGGCAGTAAGATGTGAGAGCGCTTACATCAGATGATCGCAATAATTTATTACATTAACATTAATATAGTAATATACAATCACCCTCTGTAAAGAAATGAGGTGTGAACATTTGAGAATTTATCATTATCTTTCTAAATGTGTGCTCTTTGGGGCTAAAGACTTAATGGAGCTGTTTAAAGTAGCCATGTGATAACAAACAAAATCGGTGTAGACACGATTCAGTATTTATATTATTATATTATTATATTTTATTGAATCTATAGATAACAAGCAGCATTGTGAAGCCCTTTTCATTGAGACTGTGTAACGCTGGACTTTCTGAACAAACAAACTGATAATTATCTTACAGACAGAACACAGTGTGTGCAGGTGGAGGGCAACACCTCTCGCTATCTCAAAATAACAAAAGGCGTGCCTCAGGGGTCAGTCTTGGGACCACTGCCTTTTAGCCTCTATATAAATAATATTGATAGTAACATGTCTAAAGGAAAATTTCATTTTTTATGCAGATGACGCTGTACTGTATTGCTCAGCACCCAACGCAGACCAGGCTCTCTCCCAATTACAATTTGATTTTAACATACTATAACAGAATCTTTATGATTTTAAACTTGTCATGCTTTTTTCAAATTTGAAATTCAAATCAAATCTGCCTTCAATCCTCACTTCCCAGGGTACGAAGATTGAATGTGTTTCTAAATACAGATATCTTGGTATTCTAATAGATTATTCTCTTTTATCTTTCATATTCAGCAGCTGGCAAAAATATTAAAACTTTAACTAGGGTTTTATTTCAGAATTAAATCCTGCCTTTCATTTGAATCTAGAAAGAGGATGGTTGCTGCCACTTATTTGTCTATAACTGACTATGGTGATGTTTTATACATGCATGCTTCGTCTCAAAGTTTATATGCACTGGACACTGACTGCATATCTTGGAGCTCGAGGTCCATTACTGGTTTTACAGTCCTCACTCACCATTGTGAATTGTATGAACGTGTTGGATGGCCTTCTCTATCAATGCGGAGACTTCAACATTAGCATATATTCATATACAAGGCTATTTTAGGTTTACTTCTCAATGATCACTTTTAAGAGGATGCTAACTGTCTTTGAGGCAGCCACATCTGGCTGTAGATGTTTTGCCTGATGTGTTATGGATTGTGGTTGACTTTAAAAGATTTGTTATTTCAGTTGTTTTATATTGTTATTATTTTAGTGTATCTGTGCCTGTATGTATGTACACTAAGTAGACATTCAAAAGGCCCTTTTTACCGCCGCGGCGGCGGTATAAAGTGCATTTGCAGCCTTTGACCGCTGAGTGGCGCTTTAACCACAAGTTATCAAACAAGCGTATCACAGCACATTTTCGCTAATAGACGTCAGTTTTGCCTCACTGATGTGTTAGATTTGATGGCTTCAGTCAGGGAAAATGAGTAGTATATATTCTACTGCTTATGTCATGATGATTTATGACTTTGACCTTTGACCTTTTGACAGGTTGAACTTCCGGTGACCTTATGATGGATGGTTTGAACTTCCGGAATGAGTTCAGGGGCTAACCTATGACCGTTTCCCACGCATCGATCATGTGGTTTTGACAGAAAGTTTTACCCTATTGACCTAGTTAGTACTAAATTATAGTTTTTGACGGCTAGTTTAAACGGTAAAGGAAACACTCCCCACGCATCGATCAAGTGGTTTTGACAGAAAGTTTTACCCTATTGACCTAGTTAGTTCTAAATCATGGTTTTAGGAAACCCTCCCGATGCATCGATCATGTGGTTTTGACAGAAGCTGTTTGAACTTTGTGTCAGTTAGCTTGTTTGAAGTTTGTGCCAGCTAACTTGTTTGAACTTTATCCCAGTTATTACGGCTTCTCCCCCCTCCCATCACATTCCTGAGCAGTGTATAAATGGGATCGGTGTGTTCTACGTTTATATATAAAACATCCTATAATTTATGTAATATTTATATAATTTATATAATATAATTAATTATCATGCTAAGGTTGAAAAACATTTCTGTTATTTCACATTCATATATAAAACATTATATCATTTATATAATATAATTAATTATCATGCTAAGGTTGAAAAACATTTTAGTTATTTCATATATGTGACATTTTAGTTATTTCACATTTATATATAAAACATTCTATAATTTATATAATATTTATATAATTTATATACTATAATAATTATCATGCTAAAGTTGAAAACATTTTAGTTATTTCACATTTATATATATATATATATATATATATATATATATATATATATATATATATATAAAACATTATATAATTTATATATAAAACATTATATAATTTACTAAAACAATTAAAGGTTTAAAACACATTTTAGTTATTTCATATATGAGACATTCAGTTATTTCACATTTATATATATAACATTCTATAATTTATATAATATAATTAATTAAAGGTTTAAAAAACATTTTAGTTATTTCATATATGTGACATTCAGTTATCTCACATTTATATATAAAACATTCTATAATTTATATAATAGAATTATCATGCTAAATTTGAAAAAGAAAAAACATTTAAGTTATTTCACATTTATATATAAAACATTCTATAATTTATATAATATAATTAATTAAAGGTTTAAAAAACATTTTAGTTATTTCATATATGTGACATTCAGTTATCTCACATTTATATATAAAACATTCTATAATTTATATAATAGAATTATCATGCTAAAGTTGAAAAAGAAAAAACATTTAAGTTATTTCACATTTATATATAAAACATTCTATAATTTATATAATATTTATATAATTTATATACTATAATAATTATCATGCTAAAGTTGAAAACATTTTAGTTATTTCACATTTATATATATATATATATATATATATATATATATATATATATATATATATATATATAAAACATTATATAATTTATATATAAAACATTATATAATTTACTAAAACAATTAAAGGTTTAAAACACATTTTAGTTATTTCATATATGAGACATTCAGTTATTTCACATTTATATATATAACATTCTATAATTTATATAATATAATTAATTAAAGGTTTAAAAAACATTTTAGTTATTTCATATATGTGACATTCAGTTATCTCACATTTATATATAAAACATTCTATAATTTATATAATAGAATTAGCATGCTAAAGTTGAAAAAGAAAAAACATTTAAGTTATTTCACATTTATATATAAAACATTCTATAATTTATATAATATAATAATTATCATGCTAAAGTTGAAAACATTTTAGTTATTTCATATATGTGACATTGTTATTTCACATATATATATATAAATTATTATATAATTTATATGATATAATTAATTATGCTAAGGTTGAAAAACATTTCAGCATTTTAGTGTGTGGTGGTACTGTAGGTGTACGGTTAAAATAAATAATTAAACAGCTTTTTGAAAAAGATATGATATAAAGATGGATATAAAAGGTTTTAAATATAATATAGAAAATGTTTTGCAACGATTAATGTGAAATGAATTTAACTGAATTGTGTCAACGACCGGGTTCCTCAATAGACCATATTCTTTGTTCTGTTTAATTATATATTTTTTCCCTGGTAAAATGTATATTTTTAGTGATGACTAAAACTAATGTAAATGTTTTGTTTTATATTGTTTGCAAATGTATAATGTGTTTATATTCATTAAAAGAAGAAAATAAGACTTGGAGACGAATGAATGTATGAGAGGGAGAGAGAGAGAGAGAGAGAGAGAGGGGTACAAGAGATGCTAGCCGCGCACCAACCGTAATTCATAGGTGAACCGTCAGAAAACTGTCAAAACACGGTACTCCTGCGTGAGATACGTTAGTTTTAATTAGCAATGGCTTTGAAGATATTGTGATTTTGTAGTAAATTCGGACGAGTGTGCACTGTAGCGTGCAGACGTAGACAGTGGGACACAGAGGGTCAGGATCAAAGCTGATATGAAAACAGCTTCTTCTGCCCCCTAAAAATGGATCTTGTTTTATCTGAAACAGTCGGTTTCGGTAAATTTTTTATAAACGTTTCATGTATAACCTTTTTAAAAGAACACAATGTTTTTCAACCTTATTTAAATTGATTTCAGATTATGTATATTATATAAAAGATAGAATATAAAGAACGGCATGTTTTATATATAAATGTGAAATAACTAAAATGTTTTCAACTTTAGCATGATAATTATTATATTATATCAATTATAGGCTGTTTTATATATAAATGTGAAATAACTGAAATGTTTTTCAACCTTAGCATAATTAATTATATCATATAAATTATATAATAATTTATATATATATATGTGAAATAACAATGTCACATATATGAAATAACTAAAATGTTTTCAACTTTAGCATGATAATTATTATATTATATAAATTATAGAATGTTTTATATATAAATGTGAAATAACTTAAATGTTTTTTCTTTTTCAACTTTAGCATGATAATTCTATTATATAAATTATAGAATGTTTTATATATAAATGTGAGATAACTGAATGTCACATATATGAAATAACTCAAATGTTTTTTAAACCTTTAATTAATTATATTATATAAATTATAGAATGTTTTATATATAAATGTGAAATAACTTAAATGTTTTTTCTTTTTCAACTTTAGCATGATAATTCTATTATATAAATTATAGAATGTTTTATATATAAATGTGAGATAACTGAATGTCACATATATGAAATAACTAAAATGTTTTTTAAACCTTTAATTAATTATATTATATAAATTATAGAATGTTATATATATAAATGTGAAATAACTGAATGTCTCATATATGAAATAACTAAAATGTGTTTTAAACCTTTAATTGTTTTAGTAAATTATATAATGTTTTATATATAAATTATATAATGTTTTATATATATATATATATATATATATATATATATATATATAAATGTGAAATAACTAAAATGTTTTCAACTTTAGCATGATAATTATTATAGTATATAAATTATATAAATATTATATAAATTATAGAATGTTTTATATATAAATGTGAAATAACTAAAATGTCACATATATGAAATAACTAAAATGTTTTTCAACCTTAGCATGATAATTAATTATATTATATAAATGATATAATGTTTTATATATGAATGTGAAATAACAGAAATGTTTTTCAACCTTAGCATGATAATTAATTATATTATATAAATTATATAAATATTACATAAATTATAGGATGTTTTATATATAAACGTAGAACACACCGATCCCATTTATACACTGCTCAGGAATGTGATGGGAGGGGGGAGAAGCCGTAATAACTGGGATAAAGTTCAAACAAGTTAGCTGGCACAAACTTCAAACAAGCTAACTGACACAAAGTTCAAACAGCTTCTGTCAAAACCACATGATCGATGCATCGGGAGGGTTTCCTAAAACCATGATTTAGAACTAACTAGGTCAATAGGGTAAAACTTTCTGTCAAAACCACTTGATCGATGCGTGGGGAGTGTTTCCTTTACCGTTTAAACTAGCCGTCAAAAACTATAATTTAGTACTAACTAGGTCAATAGGGTAAAACTTTCTGTCAAAACCACATGATCGATGCGTGGGAAACGGTCATAGGTTAGCCCCTGAACTCATTCCGGAAGTTCAAACCATCCATCATAAGGTCACCGGAAGTTCAACCTGTCAAAAGGTCAAAGGTCAAAGTCATAAATCATCATGACATAAGCAGTAGAATATATACTACTATTATTATTATTATTATTATTTTATTATTTACGCCAGATTCAGTTAGAGCTGGCCTGGTCTGAATTTCATTGTTAGCCCAGCTAGAATTTCAGTTCAGCTGCAGTAGAAATACTGATATATGTCAGTGATATATCTCAACCTTTTACTCTGTAATTATGTTAATTTATAGATATGCATTACAGTAAAAAGATTTTGTCTTTGTCTCCTTAGAATTACAACATAAAAGTTGCATTTCAAACTTTTGCCAATATAATTTTTTTTGCTTTGTTTTAAAAGAAAAAAACCCTTATGCTGTACATTTGCGCTGCAAAAAGTTTTAATAATAAGTAATGTTTCAATTGATTGTAAGCGTCAGTAAAGAGATTTAATGTTACAAAAGATTTAGATTCTAAATAAATGTTGTTCTTATGAACTTTCTATTCATCAGAGAATCCAGAAAAAATGTGTCTCAATTTCCTCAAAAATATTAAGCAGCACAGCTGTTTTTAACATTTATAATAGTAAGAATGTTTCTCAAGCAGCAAATCATTAGAATGATTTCTGAAGGATCATGTGACACTGAGGACTGGAGTAATGATGCTGAAATTTCAGATTTGCATCACAGGAATAAATTTTAAAATGTTAAAGTCCAAATTAATTGAAAATCTTGAGGTGAAGAAATATTAAGATGGTAGTGTAAGTAAGTTTAATCAAGTTTAGTTTGAAAAAGCTTAAAAGTAAATAAAACACAATTAGACAATATTTGAATGAAATAATAATAATTAGAAGAAACATATATTTGCAACAACTGGTGGAGAGTTGTATATCTGTGTGTGCAAATAAATGCTGCACACACACATCAGGTAATATTTGGTCAGTCATTCCCTTCGCCAAGGGAGCTCCAAACGCTTATACGAGACAGTAATGCCCTTCTACACGAGACTACACCCTTCTAAGAACACACTTCAAGGGCTCTGCCCCTTCAAAGAGAGTAGGGCATAGGGATGCACACATCCATTTGGAATTCACCTATTCTGTTTCAGTTGGAAATAGGTCACTATATTGAAATAAAGACAGCAGCCACTTCCAGTTCACGCAGACTTTAAAGACAATATTTCAAAATATGTGAAGTGAAGCGACATGTGGCCAAGTATAGTGACCCATACTCGGAATTTGTGCTCTGCCTTTAACCCATCCAAGTGCACACACAGCAGTGAACACACACACACCATGAACACACATCCAGAGCAGTGGGCAGCCGTATTGCTGCGGAACCTGGGGAGCAGCTGGGGGTTCGGTGTCTTGCTCAGGGGTCTCACCTCAGTCATGGTATTGAAGGTGGAATAGAACACTGTAATTCTCGGCTGGACCTGTCGGGTAACAAGACTGATTTTCTAGCCATTAGGCCATGACTGCCACTTCATATATTACTACAATTTTACAGTTTTACTGTATTTTTGATCAAATAAATAAGGTTTATGTTTAAAAGAAGAAATTTTGCCATTGGGGTAACTTAAAGATCGATTCTTATCCTGTATATTTTTAGTCAAAGAAAGATTTATTATTTAATATTTATAAGACACTGTGACAGTGTAATAAGAAAAATACTTGATGTGAATGAATACTGGACAATATTTCAATATCGATATATAACACAATATAATTTTTTCACTAAAGGTTACTATTGTGAATATTAATTTATTTGCACCGTTTTTATTTCTAAAATATTATAGTTTCATAGACTTGGCAATTTAATTTTTCAGAAGTTTAGGTACAGACATCCATTGTGGAATTATATTTTATAGACAGAAATTAAGAAATATATCTCTATATAAATTTAGGCCATTGTCTACTCCTACTCTGCAAGCAAGAATATATCCTATGTGATTTTACTTCTCAAGTAAATATATCTTGCTTTAAAGTAGTTTCGTTTTATAATTTTTTTTAAACAGTGTGAAGGGAATGATGCATCTTTTTGTCAGAAAGGGAAACAAATTTTAAGCAGAGACTGCCATGTTGCAGGTGTTCAGATTCATACACTGTATGTATGTGCTATGTCTCTGTCTTTGTTTGTCCATGTGCATTGGTGCGTATTTGTGTTTTTCCATGCGCAAGAGCATTTGTGTTTGTGCCTCTGTATGTCTATCCCACCGTGTTCAGAGCTGCACAGTCCATCTCCCTATGAGAAGTTTGTGCACTGAAGCTGTTTATAGATTCCTTGCAGACGTTGGTGTGATGTACAGCAATGAGGCGTCGCCAGATAAAATTGATAAATGGATATGGGTGGGTGATCATAATGGCAACAGTAAGAAATTGGATACTTGGCATTTCCAAATTTAATTTACTGTAGGCCCAGTGTTAGAGTGGTGTGCCACAACCCACTTTCTCGTGACAAGCACTTAATTATTTTCACCCATCCAAGGGTAGAGCCTGTTTCAACCATGGCTGGGAAACCGCTGCCCCACAATGGAGCTGGAGATCCTGGGATAGATTGAAAAATAATCGTGTTTCTGATGTAACTGCACAAATCATTAAAGAACAAGAAGCATGATTTTTAAAATGTTCCATCAGTCTGAATTATACATATTTCTTTTTCAATTAGATCCCCCCCCCCCCCCAAATAAAATACTGTATGATGTCTCAGACTCAGGATTTCATAATATTGCATATTTAAAAATGTGATGTAACAATCAAGTTGTGCTGTGGTTATTTTATGCATGATTTGTCCTTTTGGTCCCCTTGAGTCCAGCAGGATGTGTTCAGCCTTCCTCCATTCTCTCTTCTCTCTATCCCTTTACTGGGAATTCATTGTTGTTCGTTTAGGATTTCTAATCCTTGTGTGGGCAGCATGTGCTCTGAATTTCAGCTGAGACCTGCTCAAGGTCAAGTCATTTCTGAAATCATTTCCAATCAGAGTGATCCTGTCTTACGATATCACGTGACAACATCAAATAATGGCCAGCAGTCAACTGCAGCCTGAACTGTTTGAATGGGTGCCGTCCAGAATGAGGGTCCAAACAGCTGATTCAAACATCACAGTAATCCACACGACTCCAATCAATCAATTAACATCTTGTGAAGTGATAATCTTCATGCTAGTAAGAAAGAAATACATCAAGACATTAATACATCATTGATTTTCAACTTCAAACTGTCACTTCTTGCCAAAATAGCCCATAATTCATTATAATGTTTTTTTAACACCAGTGAAAAAGTCCATCCCCTGTTGTCCTCTCACATCAAAATCCACCAACATATTTGTTTAGCACTGTTTTGGACTGTTTTCTCTTGTAAACGGTGCTTCAACTGTGCATATTTCTCTCCTGATTCAAACGAGATGACTTTTTCGCTAGAGAAACCAATATTATTGATAAACGACTTGTATTTTAGCTGGAAGCAACAGTTCGAAGATAAAAACAAACTAACTCGTTTAAATCTTGGCTGGTCTGAGTTTGAGCAAATTTTTTTTTAGCAAATTTGCATTTGTAGGTGAACATTTCCTTTAAAGATGGCTCACAAATGATGCAGAAAGTAATAATATGTCAGAACCTTCCAGATAATCTGCTAGTTTTGTGAAAAAATAAGGACAATTCTGACTATCCGACACCTAGGATGTGATTTAAAAATAAAAATAAAAATCTTTCTCGATTATGATATACAGTCTGGACATAAGATGTCCACAAAATGTTGGTTCTTTTTTCAAGCTTTTCAGTTTTCAAAAATATCTAAATTATGCAAAGGGTGTGAACGTGGCACTGGATATTATATAACCTTCTTTTATAAATCAATGAAAGATGTGTCATAAAGCATCACTTTTATGTGTTTATTTTTTTATGGATTTTCTTTGAAGATCTGCCAACATTCAGTATGAAAATAGGCAAAATTACAAAAAGCGCAAACACACCACTATTTCATTTTGATACCTTCTGGGTAATGATCTTTATGTTGATCAAAATTTTGTACAGTATAGACTTGTGCTAAAAATAGGTTCCCTTAAAAATCAATTAAGTGCTAATTAAATGCTATTTACAGCTTACACACACCTTGAGAGTGACATTCTGCTAAATTAAAAAAATGAGGTTACTTTGATCAGTTAAAATGGGCTACTCATTCTTTAAATACTCTTGCTTAACACATAAACCATTTTTACTAATATCATAAACTCACTCCAAGCTGAAGGCTGTATGTACACACGCATGTACAGCGGACTGATGTATAATTTATGAAGTCTTCCTGTGAAGACGACAGTAGGCAGATCATTAGTGTTGGGTTACGACTTCATCTCTAACTTTTCTGTAATACTGATGATGTTTGACAACCAGCATCTCTCATTCTGTCTGAAATATTTAATATTCATCTGAAGATTATTCCCAATTATTACCTTTCCAGCTCTGATTTCTTCTTAGATCCCAGACAGTTTTTCCTCAGAATCTTTTTAATCTAAATAAAGGGGGGATCTTTAAGAACAGAACCAAAACTATGGCTTGCTCAATTTCCTGCAGCTGCATATTTTGATGTTTTGGAAGGATGTTTAGGCAGACATTTTCCAAGGCCATATTTTCAGTTGTAAATATCACGAGGGCTTCTAAATGATAAAGATACATAAATTTTAACCTAAAACCAAATTATATATGACCGGTCAGCAGTTGGTACTGTAGCTGTGTTGTCAGCAGAGTTCTGCTTAAATGCACAGATTGAATTACGCCCCGCTGAATAAGTCTGTTACAGCCCAACTAAAGGCTTCATTTACTTCATAAAGATTTTACTCTGCTGCATCTCTTTCCAGCAGGGCCGTGCAGAGACCTTTGGAGGGGCAGGTGCTCAAAGTATAAGAGGGGCACATGGAACAAGGCTTTAAATAGCGCGGTTCAAAATAGCAATACAGCAATATATTGTGATGCATTCCTTGCCGATTCGCGAATCGATATGGATGATTATGTATTGATATGGCAGCAAATGCTGTGATGCCGTTTTGAAAAAGAAACCGATTAGAAAAGACAATTTTAAGTTTAAAAGTAAAAAAAAAAATTCTTTCCACGTAATAATAACTCTGGGATTAGAAACTGAAATATCTTAAATTGTCCCCATCTGATCTGTCACTTGTGCCTCTACATTTCCCTCATTTTCTTCCTCTATCTCCATCTCCTCATCTGATCTATTACTTTCCACTCTCTGTCCATCTAGGAACAAGGCACAATCTACTATTTCAGCATCAATCTTTTATTTAACCATCATTACTACTCTTGCACCTAATTAATAAGTCCACCTTAAATATTGATACAAAACATTAAACAACTGATACACTGGAATATAGTGATTAATATTATTATTACTGTTGTAGTTGTTGTTGTCTAAAATTGAACACCTTTGCAATGTTAACAAATGACAGGCTACATGTGTTATTCATCTCCTTGACACTGCAATTTGATGGCAGGTCAGGTATATTATTCATTTTATATTGACATTGATATTTTTAAGTTTATTTCCAGAGAGATTTTGAGTTTACAGGCTAAAGTGGTCTTGCTGTTGTAAACACTGTTGTTATTGTAGGAAAAAAAATATTTGTGTCACATTTAAAATATAGTTATATTTTAATTCATTTCTGAATTGTTTTTATTTTCATAATGATAATTCAGAGAATGAGAAAATCTGAAAAAGCTTTACCAGTGTTGTGATAATTATTTTTAAGGCACTCTACATGTTAAAAAAATAAATAAATACTGTAATATAATAATAGTTTAGTCAAATAACATAAGACCAGACCCCTCGATCAGGGGTGTCTGACATGTGTGGTGAACATGACAATCAAAGGAATCTCATATGTTAATGGGATGAATGGGATGAAAAATGGGATAAAAAATGGGATGAAGATATTTTAAGACAATACATTATGTAATAGATGAGTAAAGCATTGAAAAAAATGATAAAAAATATCAATATAATCAAATAGATTGTTTTATTTCTGGATTGTCCTGCATCAACAGCAAAACATTTTGCGGTGTATAATTTTTAATGCTTGTTTTTTATTAACCATCCTAATTTAACATATTAAATATAATTAAGATTTTTTACAAAAGATGTAATAATTGAAAATAATTTGATATGTCTTTGTTCATTGATGCTCGTCTGTCACTCTAAATGGATTTTCCATTTAAGTTTCCTAATAGTGTTCAAAGGACAGTAACATGCACTATTGTTAGTTTTTATGACAAGTGTGTTTGACAGGAGATTTTTCAGGTATGATTTTGGTCTTATGTTATGGGAGAACAAGAACTTTGGACCCTTGATATTCAGCTTGCTGTGATTTATGGCATTCTGCAGACCTCGCCACACAATGATCCTTGTCTCTGCATGCAGCAATATCCTGTGCAATATCATTAAGAGAGAGAAGGAAGTTGCTTAAGATTTCATTTTACTGCTATGACATTTATTGGGAAGGAAAAGGTTTTTGGCGTTAATATAGAATAGCTTTGCAATGTTGCAGCCCAGATTTCACTGTTTCTTTAAGAAACGCTTGAAGGTCAGAGGAAACCAGCCCCTTTCTCAGGCATAGAAATGTTCAATTGTCTCACCCCAGCCAAGAGTACTCTTCAGTCTCATCTTATTTGTGGCGCGATGTGGATTTCAATCATGGAACGATCCATTTTCATTACTTATTAAAATTGATCCATGCAAACCAAAGGTGATGTAGAGAGCACGTCCTCGGGGAACAATCGTAGCTCTCAAGCCTCATAAAATCAAAATCTATGGGTTATATATGGATGTTGATCTGTATTGGAGTTTAAAAAACTCTGTTATGATGGTACTACTGACCATCCGGTATCCAAATGAAAATATAATGATCCACCATTTACCTTGACGAACCAAAGAATTTAGAAAAACATATAAATGTTTAAATATTATTAGTTTTTTTGTGGTGTTTGTTACTTTTCTACCTACAGCACAACACCTTTTCTTTTAGAAAGGCGGATTTATTTTGCACACAGCTCTTGTTTGGGGTCATGTTCTGGATGTTGGTCTTGGAGGTCTTGAATTCATGTGGTGTTTCAGTGAGCTGACTGGCTCCTCCTTCATGTGACTCCACTCTGTATTATACATGCGGTATGTGTTCTGGATGCAGATAACAAATAAATGGAAGTCACCAGCAGAATGTATACAATAGGAAATAAGGGGAAATCAGTTTTATATCTTGTGGTAATTAGTGTAAATATTTTTTTTTATGGAAAAAGTAATATATGGAAGGATATGGCCTATAAACTCTACAGCTGTTGTTCGTAAAAACATTTGAGTTTAAATAATGCACAGACTGGTAAATAAAATATTTCCATGAGTGAGCTTCTCACTGTAGTCAACCTATAGGAAGAAACAAGGAGACAAATGGTCAGGAAAGGTTATGTGGAGGGCTGAAGGTGATGAAACAGTGTTGGTGAGAACTGTAAGGTGAGTCAGAGACAGATTCAGTGTTATGAAGGATACAATCAAGTTTCAGTTCTCTGCTGTTTTTAACTGGCAGCCTTGTAGCCAGTGTTGGGGAGTAACTAGTTACATGTAACAGCGTTACGTAATTTAATTACAAAATTATTGTAACTGTAATTAGTTACAGTTACTAAGAAAAAATGAGTAATTAAATTACAGTTACTTATGAAATTTTGAACGATTACAAAGTGGATTACATTTGAATATTTACACACATCCACATACAGATTTAACTGATTTCTTTCCCAAATTGCACTGACTATTCTGAGACATACCGCCCTAATAATTTCCGGGATGCGGAAACACAAGTCTAGTTTGTAGAATCCAGTCATAAAAACGAAATGCCTAACGCGGACGGAATATGCCACATTTTGGATGACTAAATCAAAAGTAGGTCACTTGAATCAAAACATGACATGGACTAGTGTCTGTGAATATTAAGCCCCAAAAATGCAATATATGACTCCTGCACGTTCTGCGTGTCTGTGGAAATCAGGCGCGGACTGGACATCGGGAGAACCGGGACAATTCCCTGTGGCCTGGCAGCCGATTTTGCCCGCTATTTTAATATCATTATTTTATAATAGCCTGCCGAATGTACTAAAGCGATCATTTGCGAATCCGCCATTTGATAATTAAATCTCTAATAAATCATGAAGTGTTAGTCATGACTCGCGCGCTCTCCGCGCCTCCGCCAAACGGTTTGGATCAGACTCAGAGTAATCAATGCGAGAGAGAGAGTGGACTGTGGAAGCGCACAGCTGGAGCAGAGAAGCAGAACTACTGTTCAGGGTTTCAGGTCAGTTTCATCTGTAAAGATGCTTTTTTGTCTTTGTTTTTTTATTTATTTAATCAAGCAGCAGCACGTTGCTCATCAGTCATCACTCAAAATAGGCTACTATATAAAGGACATCATTATTATCTGTAGTAATGTTACAGTAGTAATTTAGCTGAAAAACAATCAGATTTTTTTTATAGGTTTAGGGGGAGCTACGGACAGACAACAACACAACCCTTACGAAAATTAACGTTTTAATATATTACTATAAATCCAGAGAAAATAGTTACTATTGTGCAACTGTGGTAACCAAAAATGTAAAATGATTTTACAAATTGAGTTATTTAAAAATAAATACAAATCCATTTGCAAAAAACAAAACAAAACAAGGTTATTGTATATAGGCTAAAAAAAGCATGGTCAATTTTTATAAGGAAAACATGACTCGTGTACAGTATTACGATTTTTCTATAAAGATATTGTAGTATTGTAGAGTATTGTATTGTAAAGTATAGTTTTGTTCAATCTTGAGTATTTAAGTCATGAGAGAGATGGATAACAGGGCAAAATAAAGAGACTGAAGAGAAAAATGGAAGTGAAGGTGCAGTTCAGGAGAGAACTTTTAATTATTTTGCATGTCCCCAAATTAAAGATTTAAACCTTTTTTTATCTCAGGTCCATACCAAAAATAGTTTTGTCCATGAATTTGTTTATATGAGTTTGAATTTTCCAGTCTGAATTTTTTCCCAGTCCGCCCCTCCTGTAAATTAAGGGCAAAGACATGGTTTGATTTACTACACATAGGCCTACTGAAGCTCGCAGTGTTTTCAACCTCTGCTGCCTCAATATAGGAGTACACGAGCACATAAACATAATTTCTAGAACTGTTCTGTGTCACTTCATGTGCATTTGACTTATTTTGAGAAAACTATCATATCATATACAAAGAGACAGCAGTTTAAAAGAAACACCAATGTTTAGGATTTTATTACACAGAATACGTCACATGCTTATTAGATAACTGTATTTAAGTTGATGTATATGCTTTTATTTATTATTCTTTAATTTTCACAAATTTAGAAAAGTAATCAAAAAGTACTCAAAAGTAATTAGTTACATTACTTTAATAAAGTAATTGAAAAAGTTACACTACTATTACATTTTAAACAGGGTAACTTGTAATCTGTAACCTATTACATTTCCAAAGTAACCTTCCCAACACTGGTTGTAGCTTTCTAAAAAGTAGTTCACCTAGAAAATTTCAACTCTGCTTCGAACATGTATGGATTTCTTTCATGGACCTCAAAAAGCAGTTTAGCAGGATGTCCGAGATACTTTTCTCCACACAATGGGGAGAGATGCTCTCAATCTCCAAAAATTACACCATAGAAGTATCAAAAAAAGGGTTGTACACTGTATTCCAAGTCTTTTGAAGTGATATGATACCTTAGCATGAGGAACAGATTGAAACTTAACACGCAATATATGTACATGACCTCAATCATTTTTGGGGATGCAATATATCGCTCATTATATTTACTTCAAAATGAGTGTTTTGTACATTTCACTTGTACCTGTGTCTTTTGGAGTTTCTTGTACACAACCTGGTGTAGTCGACCTAGGTGTTAGTTAAAAAAAAAAATGCTTCTACAAAAAAAGTTTCATCTGCAGATATGATCTTATGGCATTTTTCATCTTTTTTTTTTTTGGTAAGAATTGAAGTGAAATATAACTGCAATTTAAAAATGACAGTTTTTTTTTTTATATATATTAAAATGTAATTTATTCATGTGATGGAAAAGCTGACTTTTCAGCATCATAACTCCAGTCTTCAGTGTCACATGATCCTCCAGAAATCATTCTTAGATGCTGATTTGATGCCCAAGAAACTTAATATTATCAATGTTGAAAATGTTGCACTGCTTAATATCTTTGTAGGAAATGTGATAGTTTCTTATTTCAGGATTCTCTGATGAATAGAAAGTTCAAAAGAACAGCATATATTTGAAACAGAAATCTTTTATAACATTATAGATATCTTTGTTGTCACCTTTGATCAATTTAATACACCCTTGTTCAATATAAGTATTAAATGTAAAAATAAAAAATTCTTACTGACCCGAAACTGTTGAACGTAGTGCATATGTACCAAATTGAGAGTTTGCAATTTGAAATCAAATCAGAAAAATTTGATACTCAACTTAATGCTATAAATGTCCAGTAAATATGTATTAAAGTAAACATTAGCTTGAAGTGGGCTGAAAGACAGTACCAATGTCAAGACAAACTCCCAGCGCTCAGGTCTAGGAGCTCGGTAAGTCAATTAAGAAGTCAGTACCTGACAACACGAGGTGAAGGAAGGTGGGACATAAATGTTAATCAAGCTAATGAAGTTCTGGAAAGAGTGCACACACACACAAACACAGCACAACAGCTAACAACAGAAGGCTCTGCCACCAGGGGGCCTGCTGCTACACAACAGGAGTAAACAACTACAATAAATGAGTCTCATTTATTGTCAAACAAATGCAGCCTTGACGAGCATAAAATACTTTATAAAACATAAAAGAAAATCTTACTGACCACAAACTTTTGAATGTTAGTGCTTTATCAAAAATAAAGACTCACGTTTCTGTTTTAATTCTGAGTTCTGTTTATTAATGAAAACACATTTTTGTGAGGTACTAGTCAACATATTTTTCTTTGTTGCAAATATTGAAGAGAGTATAAAGTTTTGAACCTGCAACATTAAAGGTGATACCTCTTTTATGTTATTACTTACTTTTTGATTTAAATTCCTGCAGCCATGCAGCAAATACTTCCAAAGCAAAGTGAAATTCTTTCTCAGTTCTGAGTTTTAAAGCTGTTTGAAAGAATCCACATATACACACTTGCAATACATCTTAACACACGAGAGTCAACTCGTACACAGACACATACCTGCAGCCTTTCTTCATTCTTCTAAACACATCTTGCCTTGTTAGCTGATAGAAGCTGTTTTCTTGCTATATCTTTGCGTATATATTAGACAGTAGAAACTGAGCATCCCAAATGGCCTCGAGTAGAGCTTGTATTTCAACGTGAATTTAACTCATCTCTAATGTACTGTAACTAACGAGTCTAACAAGGTTAGATCAGTTGTGTGAAAATGATGGGAGATTTTTACAGTGCATTAAGTCTTATGAAGAGGACTAATATAAGGAAACCACATATATTAGATCACCACAGCTCACACATACTGTACAGTGTGCAAGTGAAGAGGCTGACAGCTGTGTACTGTACC
The DNA here is from genome assembly GCF_963082965.1 of Carassius carassius. Lineage (NCBI taxonomy): Eukaryota > Metazoa > Chordata > Actinopteri > Cypriniformes > Cyprinidae > Carassius > Carassius carassius. Next base: position 9,994,166 of record NC_081804.1, on the reverse strand, counting down.
ACTAAATTTAGCCTCATTATTGGTCTCAGTGGTTGGACACATGATACCTTGCTGCCCTCCAACTGTTAAACAAGAGTGCAATGTAGTAATATCTAGTGATATCTAGAAAGTAAGGAATGCAATGATGAAATGCCGATAGTGACATTAACTGGACCATGCTAACCAGCCAAACCTTGACCCCTCGGCTGCTATTTGAGCATAAACCGCGCTTCTCTGTCTCTGTCAAATAAATAACATCTCATTCTGCTGGTGACTGTTGCCATGTTTATGACATATTGATTTGATTTTGTGGAAAGCTGCACTGTGATAAACAAAGAGCTCCTGCATTAGATGTGACAGAACCTCTTCTTGGTTTTGTTGTTGTCTGCCTCTTCAGATGTCTGTTGTATACTTTAAATGTATACAGCTGCACTCAAGCATCAGTGAAGGAGTATCTTCATGCATATCAATAGTATGTGGCATAAAACAACTCAACAAGAGGGTATTTTGTTTCATATGATGTTTGGGAAATTTCTCTTTAAAAGTACTTACAGTATATTATAGCACTTTTTTCTAAAAGTGACTAATTTTCAGAAACTTTACAAGTTCTTATTGTTAACTTAACTATAAAATTTTTCACCACATTGAAATGAAGGTGAAATAAGATACATAGTAATCTACAGTATATATAAATATTTTTACAAATTTATGTAAATTAGAAATGTTGCAAATAACAAATGTTTTAGATGAAAATGCATTTGTTTAATAATTAAAATTACTGAAAAATAAACTGAAATAAAAAAATAAAATTACTATTTTCCATTAATCCATTTTATAATATAGTTAACATGTAAACTCCTTTGTAAGACTAGATTTTTACTTTGTCAGATTACTATTTTTAGGATTTCATGTTCTAATAAAATATCCTTGAAATTTTGCCATGTAATTATTAATTTTAGTTTTTTTTTTGTTAGTTTTAACTAAATTAAAATGGAAAACTAAGTAAAACTAAAATGACGTCTAATTTTAATTATCGAAAACAGCATTTTACTTGATAAGAAAGTGGAAAATGACACCAAATTTTTCAACATTTCTTCATTTGAGATATTCCTAGAAAGAAAACCACCCTGCATATTACATCCAAAAAGTCATTTGTTTACATTACAAGTAGCATGCTACAATGGCCCTCATCACTCTTTTTTTCAGTTTCTTTTATAAAAACATAACTTTACTAAGGACAAGCGGCTACTACAGTGTTCAAGTAGATCAGAAGGGGATGGGACCCTTGTTCCATGTTCCTGCTCTCTTCCCAGGATTTGAGTTATTCATAAGCTGTGAAGTCATGGGGAGCGAGGCTGTCTGCAGTGCTCCATTACTGCCAGCTCCCACCGTGCAGCAGCGTCGCTCTCCTGCTTCATCTCATGTTGTTTAGTTCGGCCGTCTCTGACGAGACTCTGATCTAATAGACCTGAGTGATCTGCCAGCAGCAGCAGGAGGGAGACGCACAGAGGCAAAGACATTAGCTGTTTACAGGGATCATCTGTTATCTTTCACACAATCTCTCCTGCCTTCGCCTTTCCTCCCGGTCTCACCTCCTCCCACTCAGAGAGATCTTGCAGACCCATAGAGCGTGAAGAGAATTGCTTGCAGTTAGGTCAATGCACAAGTCTGTGCATCCGTGCAAGATCATACTATCTTTTCATCTTATCTTTCATACTGTGCTGCTTGATATTCATTTTATTATTATTACTTTACAACAGAAAGTTGAGGCCTCCGAATTGTAGCAATTTCATTTGTAAAGTGAGCAATACTAAGGAATAATAAGCTGTGCCACTTTTTACTTTTTAGTTAAATGAGATGTCTGCACCCTACAGAGATTCCAAACATCTATTAAACAGCTATAAAAATAAGACTTTTCAAAGAAATGAATAGTTGGGAAGTCTTTATACAATTTACATTTAAAATAAAAATATGAACAGAAATGATAAAAAAATAATAATTATCCTATTTTGATCACTTTTTGGTGTACATTATTTGCATTTTCATAAACCATGAAAATGTACTTTGACATGCAAAAAAACTGCATAAAAAAAGATGAAGATGTTTCTTATGTGCATCTCTCAGTTATAGGCATGAATGGGTCCTTGGATACTTGACCTAAATTATACACAATGTTTGCTAGATTAAAAGGGCAACTGTATGTGGGGAGCCTAGTATACACTAACATACGACAACACACAGTATTGTGGCCAGATTAAATATGATGCATTATGACACAAATTGATTCTATTAATTTATGAATAAAAGAGAAGAAACACCATGAATATTTAGCAAATTCTCTTTAAAATGTATACTCTCTATATGTAACTACAATTTAACTATATGATTTCCTCACTGCAGGGAACTTCCACATCAGATTAAAGATGTATGTTTATGCACCAGTGCAATAAACTATTGTTTTCAAGAACTTTGAGAAGACAAATTTAACTTTTTTTAATTTGAATGCTTTTTGCAACCCATTTTACTTATGTACTGTCATGGATTTTCGAATAACACAGAATATCAAACAGGACTAATGTAGGTCAGGAACTGATTGATTTTTAATTATATTGTCAATTTCAAGGTCAATAAAAAGACAAATGTTCCAGGTTTACTGAAAAATGACTTGTTCAGTCAGTCGGTGGTGAACTCAATAACGGTTCTGAATGATTCATTTTAGTGAGTCTGATTCAAACCATTAACTTTTGAGTCTGACTGACTGACTCATATGAACTGATGCTTCCATGAAGAAACTTTAACATACACAACATTTACATTGTAAAAAGGTTCTTTAAAGTGGGAAATGGTTCTTGAGATTGTTGATTTTTTTATTTAATGTATGAACAGATTACAGCTGCAGAGTCTGATTCAGTATGACTCAGGCCATCTTCTAATCTCATTCCCCATTAAGAAGGCATACACTTCAGACTTTTCCCATAGTGAATACTAACGGATATGTTTCTGAATATCTTTGGACACACACTTCTGTTCATTCACAATAACCTTTGATGTCAAGATGATGTTTGTCATGCTGCTGGGAGACCATCTGGAGCTGCTGCAAGCAGTGGCACATAAACATTAGCAGTCGACCACAGGAGTCAACCTCCCTCCGTCCACCCAGCCTTTCTCTAAACTCTGTCTATGTAAGAGGTGGAAAACACCAGCAAGGACACCACTTCACTGAGCCATATGCTCCTTTATTTCAGCGTATTAGGGCGGACTAAGGCTTTAAGTATAACTTATTGTTGGTTGCAGTTTGAATGTAAGCAGCTCAATGAAAATTCCTGAACCCAGAAGTTCACTTTCATGGTACATGGGTTGTAAAAATGTATAAGATTGAAATGTCATATTAACGATCCCTCTCTTTCTTTTCCCTCAGGTGCAAAGGTCATATTCTCCCAAGTACAGGCAATAAGAAAGGTAACGCTATCCATCTGAACGATCACAGGCTTTTACGCAAGTGCCTGCTTCACTTCAAGTGCAGTGGCTGCTGGAATTATTGTGCACGAGCACCACTTGGTGGCTGCCATTGGAGAGACAAGATTTTAAAACCCCAACCTTCCCTTCTATTTATAGAGTCCCTAAAATATTTAGGGCCTGTACTATACATCTTTTTAAACTCTACTAAACTCTTCAAATGCACGTTTAACAACCTCACTAGTTTATTGAATTAACAATGATTTGCCTTTTTTAAAGGCACAATATGTAAGTTTTCGCCGCTAATTTTAGTCACATTTCCAAAGCAATATCAAAGGCGAAGAATAGTGAAAGATGGGAAATGTCGTTTTCACCATCCAGAGATATCTGAATTATGAACACGGATGTAATGAATTCATTTTTTTATAACCTTCCAAAGTTATTCAAACAGCAAAGAGAGCGAACTTAATGTAATATTTTTGAACACTTAATTGTATGTTAATTGAAATTGAAAGATAATGTATATATTAAATATATATTAAATGCAATTAGATCAACTCGAGAGTTCTTTCAATAATTTATTTTTAACTAAAATATACTTTAATGTCATTTCTATTGATACTTGTGTATCATGTATTTACACATTTGCAATGAAGTTGAATTAAAACAATTATACTCAAGTACTTTGCATGTGCTTTAATGTTTTAACCTCAAAATAAGTGTACTCCTTTAAAGCATGAAAATTATTATTAAAACAATGATGTTTTTTTAAAGTAAAAGTTATTACAAAGTCTACTTTTTTAAAATCCACTTAAGTGTGTTAAGAAACACAGTGATGAAAATGCACTTTCTAAATAAACTTAAGTGGCCTTTTATTTAATTAATATATATATTATATATATATATATATATATATATTTTTTTTTTTTTTTTACTTTTAGGATTTGAAGTACACTACAAATGCACATTCAGTACAATTATGCGCACTGCTTTTTCACAAGGCTGTGCCTAAATAAAAATAAACTATTATTGATGCTGACAGTACTCTTATTCTCTAAATTGCAGGAACCATGTCCTTATTGTCCTGACAATGACAAAGAATCTGATCCAGCAGAGGACAGCTTTCCTAGACCTGTGCAACCGGTGCAGCTTCCAGTCTTCCCATGGGTCCAGCATTCCTCTCTAATCAACCCCAGAGACATCCCTGCTGCCCATGTCACAAAGAGCCACCGTAAACTCCTCCTCAAGAGTGGCTCACTTGTCCAGCAGCTTAATGCTGACCCTCCTGGCCTGATCAAGGAGAACCCAGAGCGAAGGACCCAGGTGCAGCAATCCCGTCAGAGACTTATGAGGGAGGTCTGTGCCAAATACACAAGCGGAACCACCAAACAGACTATAACCCGCATGCATGTGTCCCGTATCTTTGTGGAGGACAAGCACAAACTCCTCTACTGTGAGGTGCCCAAGGCGGGCTGCTCCAACTGGAAGAGGGTGCTCATGGTGCTTCAAGGTCTCGCTTCTTCCACTGAAGAGATTCAACATGACGAGGTGCATTATGGGAATCATCTTAAGCGTCTAGACTCATTTGATCAAAAGGGCATCATTCATCGTCTGAAGAACTACACCAAAGTCCTCTTCCTGAGGGAACCTTTCGAAAGGCTAGTGTCAGCTTTTCGGGACAAGTTTGAAAGTCCAAACTCATACTACCACCCAGTGTTTGGAAAACCCATCATCTCAAAATACCGCAGCAATGCGACACAGTATGCCTTACGCACGGGAGCCGGTGTGACCTTCAAGGAATTCATGCAGTATTTGTTAGATGTGCATCGGCCGGTTGGCATGGACATCCACTGGGAGCCCGTAGGACATCTTTGCAGCCCTTGCCTACTGGACTATGATTTCATTGGGAAATTTGAGACTCTGGAGGAAGAAGCCAATTTCCTTTTGAGAAGCATCAGTGCTCCTAGCAATTTAACATTCCCTAGTTTTAAAGACAGGAACCCTAATGCAGAAAGGACATCTTTGGAAATCACAAGAAGATATTTTTCACAACTAAACGTGACAGAGAGACAAAGGGCGTATGACTTTTACTACATGGACTATCTGATGTTCAACTACTCCAAACCGTTTAAAGATTTACACTGAGGCTTTTACAGAAATCTCATGAACTTTCTGTTGGCCTGGTGTTTACATTTATGTCCTAGTGAGGTAATTTTATTACTTTAAAGATATTCTGTTTATTGGTTAACAAATTTCGATCTGAAATATTAATCACACTCTATATTTATCTCTGCAGGCTGGTCCTTGCGGTTATCTTGTTATTTCCAAAATGTATTCAATTCTATTCAATAAAAAAACCCTTAATGGAATAATCTCCACAAAAATGAAAAAATTGGACATGATGTACTCACTCTTCATGTCGTTCCAAACCTCATTGAACAAATAACAAAATATTTTGAAGAATGTTGCAGCTGCTTTTCTAAATGCAACGACAGTCAATAGGGTCATTTTTCAGAATATCTTCTTTTGTGTTTCACAGGTTTGGAATGACGTGAAGGTGAGTAAATGTCCGAATTTTCATTTTTGGGTGAACTGTCCCTTTGTTGGTTGTGTGATTTGTTTTCTCAGACTGCCGAGAATGAATAGCCTGTACTAAGAGTGTCTAAAATGTAGCATAATGTTTAGTGTCAAAGGAAAGGGATTTTAGCTGTGAGTATTTTCAATGATTTGCTACACCCTTGCCTTATTTTCACTTTTCTCATATTACAACATTTTCTGTAAATCAATAAATGTAAGCACAATATTTTAATGTTATTTAGATGACATCTCTGTGTTATTACCTTCTTTATTGTTATAATGGCAAATCAAAAATCAATCAAGTCATTTCTAGGTCTCGGTGGCCAGAAGACGTACAGAAATCTCATAACCTTGTTCGCCTTTTGTTTGAAGGTTAGTTCCATATTTTTTTTTTGTTATCTAACTTTTTTTTTCTTGTTGGAGGCATCAAGATAATATGTAGTTACATACATATTTTAAAATGAGTTCATACAGTATATATATGTGTGTGTGTGTGTGTGTGTGTGTGTGTGTGTATTATTTTTCTGCCACTTTATCCCAGTATTGGAAACAAAAGCACCCCCCCCCCCCCACTTGCAGCAGTCAAAACTGCTGTTGATCTTTACATCTTGTCCTCCCACTCCAATAAGTCCTCTGCCGCCTGGAGCAACTGCGGTTTTTTAGCTCCACCCCCTCGTTACCCCCTCCTTATCTGACAGGGCCTGGGGCTTTGACATCCTGTTCTCTCTCACAATCTACAGACTCAAAGGGCACATCAAATCAGCTACCATTTGTCACGTGGAAGACAGAACAAAGAAAATCCTCATTTTTCTTTCTTCAGCACCAAAACCATATTTAAAAAGGAGGAGGGCAAGAGAAAAATTAGTCTCTCCATATGATTGGGTTTTGGAATGGAAGGAGCTGGAGGCAAGAGAACTAACTTTTAGAAATTAAGTTATTACAAAAAGACTCTTGGAAATCTAATTACCAAAAGAAGTGTAGACAAAATGCAACAGCAATCAAAAATGTTCAAAGTCGTTTCAGGTGAGAAGGTGAGATGTTTGGCGTTGCATACCATGTCCAGCAGATGGCGCTGTGGTTTAATGAGGGACACAGGCATCAATAGGCTATGTAGACTTATTTATGAATTCATGAATGTTGCACAGGAATTACAGCTGTCTCTCAACAGTGGCTAAAGCTTCCAAATTTCTAATCATTTATCATACTTGAAATACATATACATAAAAAATGATATTAAATAATATCATTCAACTTTTAACACTATAATTTAAATACTATTAGTGGTTATGAATTAACAATGTTAATTTTAATGTTAATAAAGTCCTACGGATGACTGGGACTAATTCATGCGAAGTGTGAAAGTTTTAGATTTTTGCTATTGATTACCTGTCCTGGCCGCTTTTGTTTTACTGTCTTCGGGCTGTTTTATTTGACTGGCTTAATATAAACGCAACTGTAAGACCAATGATGGTAAGTGTTACTCAGATATATAGTTTGTTGGCATGATGCACATCATTGGGATAACCATTACTCCCCTCATCTCTCTGTAAATTAAGGAAATGAAGTGCAGGCGCTCGAGGCAACATTCTAAGCTATTTAAATCTTTAAATTTACATCTTCCTCCAGCGTCAAGTAATTGAACTAACTCCGGGCTTGTTCCTTTAATTGAACAAAAATATCTTGTCTTCCTGCTGCTCGTCTGATGTGGGAAACTAATTTCAGCCAAAGGCGAGAAAAATGCGGCTGTTAAGTCCAAATAATTTGCAACATATTCCTGTATACAAACAGATTTGCTTTGCTGTGTTTTCACTCGAGAATGTGGACTATTATGTGGAAGGTGATAACATTTTTCTGTTCTGTTACATTAGTTCTGTTCCAGAAGATTGCCAAAGGTAATTGGGAAATAAATTCTAAAATTCAAATTTGTGACAAGAAAATGAAGGGTTCCATCATTCCCTTTGCACAACTAAAAACTGAAATGAAATATATTGCTTTTTAATTATTTATTTATTTGTTCTCTGGTCGTTGGTTGTTCGGGTTCCCAGCAGATACAACTGCGTTTAAACGCGTTTTTAGGTACTTTAGGAAAATGTACGCTTTTAAAATTTCACTTAAATGTGCATATGCCCCAACGCGTCATCAACGTTCGGTATGTTGTTTTTGTCATAAACGCTGGTTACATTGACGTCTGACCTACCCTTTAGTTCTTTTCAAACCGTTACTAATACGTTTTATTATTTCAGATACTTTGTTTGTATCCTGTTTTAGTTGACGTTTTCATGCTACGTTATAACTGCATCTAAAAAGAGATGTTTTGAAAATGCTGTAAAACGTTTTTTTTTTTTTTTTTTTTTTTTTTGTGGCTGCGTTTAGTTTGGTCACTTGTTGGCGCCAGATGTCAAGGTACAGAACATTTTAAGGAGAATGGGAACAATATTACAGTGGTCTGAAACTGTCAAGTAACCTTCTCGTAAAGATGTTTTCAGCACAATGAGTCTGTCTTCCACCTGAAAGCTGCGTGCCATGGCAGACATCTCTATCTAGCCGCGCGCAAAAAATTGAAATGGCGCGTTTGGCTCGCGGCGGTTGTGTGGGCGTCTTTTGCAGAGGCACAATGCATATCGATATACGTCATTGAGTTTTCATGGCCAACAGAACATTATTAGAACTCTGTGAGAAACATATTAAACCAAATTACGAAGATACATTATTTTGAGCCCGTAAGATTATCTGGAAAAGAAACGTAAATCAAAAAGACGAGGGGGGAAAATTTCATAAATCATAACGCAGAATATGTAATGCCGTTTGAAACAAAAGATTGTTTCTCTTTTGCTCGATGAAGGTTAATCAAAGACATGCACACAGGTAACCTAGTGAACCGTTATCCCTGCGCATGCACATATTGTTCAGTAAACGATAAATGAAGATAAATGCGATTGAAACGCACATATACGCATACTTCCAAAATGTGAATAGCAAGATCAGATGTTGTTCTAGTAACTCGCCCCAGCTCAGGCAGGGTTGAGCTAATTGTAGCCTAATCCTGCCCCGGGGCGTTTGGAGAGCCTTGAGCAAGAATTCTTGTTCAGCTGTCCTCTGTTATTCGGGCTGGAACGCAGAGCCTTCAACGCACTCTCACGCTTCAACAGAAAAAAAGAGCAAGAAAGAAAAAAAGCGAGGCTAAGACACGCCACGATCGATCTCATGTTTTAAAGAGGGCTGAAGATACATTTACAGCTATGTCTTCCAAGGTAAGGACGCAGCCTTGACTGACTCCCCTGTGTAGCTTTTGTGGAAAGTGTCTATAGCAGTCTATGCTCTGTGTTTTAAGCGAGTTTTTAAAGCCACAGCGACCTATATATAGCGCTGCGTTAGATTCCGCTGGATTCTGAACGGAATTGTCGCCGGATTCTGTACGAGGAGCTCTTGGAGTGCCGAGAAAATATTACGAAAAAAGTTCTTTCTAAAGGACGAGCGACCTTCACCAGAGACAGTCTGCTAGAATCCTCCTCAGGTCGCGTCGGACATCCTAAAATGTTTGAAACGGTACGGTGGATTCTGTCAAATTCTCGAATGTTTTCTCTGGCGCATCTTTGCGTTCGTTCTCAGTGTGTCGTGCTTATGCAGTTTTAGATCCGGGAGGGCTGATTTGAGGATACAATGAGAGGTCAGAGCACTACTGTATGCCCACTGCGTACAGGAAGTGCGCTACGGAGAGTTGTAGGGCTATTTTACGCACTCCAGGGACCTGGCGCAATTTTTGACATCACAAACTATTATTTCTCACTTTGTTGTACTCTTTGATGATATCTCATTTTGCACTCACACTCTTAAACTTTCCCAGTTTCGACCTAATATATATATATATATATATATATATATATATATATATGTGTGTGTGTGTGTGACTATACTATAATTGTACGTTTGCTTTTCGGATTTTACAAAAAATATATGATTTCTTGTCATTATTTCTCGAAACTCTGTATTTTAATGTCATCAAATACAATTCAGACGAATGAACACTCGCAACTCTTGTAAAATATTATTTCTTTAGCCGTGGCGCTATAGATTCACTGATTGATATTTATATATATATATATATATATATATATATATATATATATATATATATATATATATATATAGTGAAAAGTGGGGCAGTTCTACCCAGGCCAAAAATCCTATGTGTATAGATAGGCCTATACTCTTCATAATATTGCAGCTGTTTGTCTTTTTAAACATATTTTACAACTTTACTAGCCTATAGTTAAGCGACCAGTTTAATTTTTGAGATTTGATTTTAAATCTAATGACTAGACATGAGATACATCATCCTATACAGAGTGTGTAAGTCTGATGTACACCATGGGCACACATTGCTTCAGGCATTTTGCCTCTGGAAATGGGACTTTCACCATCTGTTAAAGCAGAATTGTTCGTTAGTCCAAACAAAGGTCGATTCTTGCCACAATAGCAGTCAAGCATCATACTCCCTAAGGAATAATGTATAGAGCTGTAATTACTAAGGAGAGGACGATGAGATTAAATGTTTGAATGTAGCATCATTTAGAACCTTTAGCACTAATTGAAACTTTATTATGATGCAACATCATTTCGATTTCTATATTTGTCCTTGTGGAAGCAAAAGTCTTATTTACTCAAATTTTTGGCTTCAATTCAAAATGTTGATTCATTTGCTCTTTTAGAAACTTTTAAAGAACTGAAAAGCTGCTGGTGAAGAGGTGTTTTGCATCTCACACATTCGCCCAATGCCTTTAATTAGGAGTTTACACTTTTCCCTCTCTTTCCCTGGAGGTAGACACCTACAGTACTAGGATCCATCCCTCTCTCTCTCTCTTTCGCTCTCTCGTTCTCTCCCTTTCGTGCTCGCTAATAAGCATCACTCCATTTCTCCCCTCCGGTTCTATGAAAAAAGGAGGGGAAAAAAACGGCAGGCAAATTTTCTTAATTAGACTTGTGGTGCTAATTCTTAAGGTAAAAACGCAATTTGAGGGAAGATGTAAAAGTGATCTCCTGCATGCTTGCAGGCCAGAGTCGCACCTTAGATCTCAGAGATTGAAGGGGAGAGGGGAACCAGGAGCTGTTTATTTGATACTGTGCTGTTTGTGCAGGAGGGAAGGAGCATGTCTCGGCTGTCTTTGACCCGGTCCCCAGTGTCTCCTCTGGCCTCTCAGGGAATCCCACTGCCGGCTCAGCTGACTAAAGCGAACGCTCCAGTCCACATTGATGTAGGCGGGCACATGTACACCAGCAGTCTGGCCACCCTCACCAAATACCCAGACTCCAGGTAAGACCAGCTGTGATTTGACGCTGACCGTTTTTCAGGGTTTATGACTGATGTTGATGTAAAACTATGTGTCATAATTGTGTCAAGCTGTCGTGAGAAGTTCATCATTTTTGCCTTTGTAACTGTTATGTTATGCGTATTTGAGTGTTAAACTATTAATCTATGTATAAATGGAGCGATAGATTAAAATGCGCTATTTTTAAATGACTTTAAGTTCATTTTTTTTGTGATCAAAAGTCACTTGTAGAGTCATGCATTTCCTACCTGCTGCATCCATCCCAACCGTAATCTATGGAGATTTGCGGATAAAGGGAGGTAAAGGGCCACCACCTGTTAGAGATGTACATGTGTGTGTGTCTTCAAGATGGGGAAAAAAGTGTGAGAGCTTTGCCACATCTGTTCAGGTTAACAGAGAGCGTGGCTCGCTCTGATTTATTAATGGATATGGAGCAAGAGAGCAAAGGGAAGGAGGGAGGAGAGGAAAATGGGGGGAGGGTGAAAAGCAGGCAGCATTTTAATTGCTTTTTGGAGGAAGAAAAAAAAGAGAGAGGTTGAGATGAAAAACTAAGATTGCCTAAAGCTATATGGTGAAATTCTAACTGGGGGAACGGCAAGACCATATGAGAAAAGGAGCACCCGAGGCACTAAAGGGGGGATTGGTTTTCTTATTAAGTGTTTTGCATCGGTTTCCAGAATGAGAGAGAGAAAGAACGGACGGAAGAATGAAATAAGAACATTTTGCTAAGATCAAATCTGTTTATCCAAAGAACAGAAATAGCATGCGACATAAATCCAAATGCTTGACCCCATTTCAGCAATTAAATCAGGTTAAATAAGCAACTTATACATTCGCCGTTAAACTTATTTCAAATGTAAATGTGAAGAGACAGCAGTTTTTTAGAGAATACCTTTTACAATATGACATGATATGAGCAAAATCGTTCTTAATGTAGTGTAGTGCTTGCATAAAACTTTTAAAACCAAATGATTTTTTAAAATTAAAAATCATTGATTTACATCTTTTCCCTGCAGAATCAGTCGTCTGTTCAACGGCACTGAACCGATTGTTTTGGACAGTCTGAAGCAGCATTATTTTATCGACAGAGATGGAGAGATATTCCGCTTTATCCTGAGCTACCTGAGAACCAGCAAACTGCTTCTTCCTGACGACTTCAAGGTAACCTGCACATGACTGTCTCTTCAGCAGGTCAGAGCTTACATTTAGTTCCTCTTTTAGCATCGCGTCAATAGCCTTGAGCTCAAATATGCAGAAAGGACCCAGACAGAACCACACCGCAGTTTTACTCAGTTTCCATGTGTTTGGAATGATCTTAAGCTTCATGTCTCAAATATCACTGGGTGCTTGTTGAATACTATGATTATACTGTTTCAAACAACTTAACCTGTTTGCTGGCTAAGATGGCAGACAGGAAGTGAGACATCTTGCCAATTCCTTATATACTGATAAAAAAAACCTTCCACATTGGCCAAGCACGTTTATAGCAATGTGAATTTATAGCAAAATAACATAAATAAAATAAACAATGTAATAAAATTAAAACAGAATAGAAAAAATTCAGAGTCAAAATAGTGTGAAGTTCAATTTCTGATTTCTAACATCTTGGTCATTCCTTTGCATATTGGTGCAAACCTTTCCAACTTGGCCTGAGAATGCCAAGCACATTTATAGCAAAATTATAAAACAAAACAAGATAAAAGTTGAAGTTTAAAGTTCAATTTAAAATAGTGTGAAATGTAATTTCTGATTTCATGCACTCGTACAGTAGCTGTCAATCCTTTCTTCAATGCCAGTACATAAGTTAAAGTATTATGCCCGCCTCAAATGGGTAAAGGTTTTTGTTTCAGTGGGATTCATTCGAGTGAGACTAGTTATTTGCACCTCAGGCTCGTGGGTAGTTTTCCTCCACTGTTTGATAACAGAACATAAAATATGCACATCATCACATCCCATTATGCTTAACGTTTCACACTTCACCCATCAAAACTCAATGACTACATGAGCTGTTCACTGTTGGGTTTGAGGTCTAGAAACCTTCACACTTATTACCCTTTCTTTTTCATCCAGAGCCTATGTTGCTATAAAAACCCACTGAATATTTTCAGATGAAGCCGTTTATAAGCATGTTGTCATGTTGTCGGATGGAGCAGCACCTCCTGTCAGAGGTGATGCGATACATTTGATCTCCTCCCAGATGTCTGTTACGTTTGTGAATTTATTAGACTCAACTTATTAACTTACTTAACAACATTTTTGTTCTTCTAGAAGAGTTTTGCACTTGAAAACCGTGTAGCGCATCCAGCATCCAGCTTCATTTGTCCATATGGATAAGGCCTAAAGACTAAATTCGCTTTTCTGTGGGCCGTTGCTTTTACATTCTCTTTCCCAAAAGTGAGTCACTGAAGAAGCCCTGTTAAAACATACCCAGCTTTCGCTGCAGACCTGGGAAAGAAGCGCAGCTTGTTTTTCTTTGAATTAGCAAGAACCCGAAGGCCTAAGGTCTCTGTATCCATGTTGTCAGCACCAGTATGGGCTGAAGAAAGGAACATAGGGAATAAAGAGGGAGAGAAAGAAGAGAGGCTGAGGGAGGGGTGCGGGTAAGAAAACAACTCCTTTTCTTGTGGTAATTGTAAAAGAGAGTTGTGTGTGAGCTGGTTGGTGCTATTGTTCTCCGTGGTGTAGCCTGCAGTGGAATGAGTAGCTCACAGGCTGTGGATGAAGAGCCGGCTCTCTCACGGCCACCAGGCGCACAACCAAAGAATGCTGTCATCCAGTAGAAATGGCTTTCAGGCCTCATGTTTGGGGTCTGGGAGACCCCAAGGCCCTTTTAATATCTCGGAAAACATTAACATTGAAGTATCAGGTTAACGCTTCATGACTTTTCCTAATCTAATGAGAACTGGCAAAATATGAGTTTGATAATCCAAAATTCAAAAAATCTTTTTTGAGACCGCAAACAGTAAGGTCAATTTTGTCATACAGGATGTTTGATGGATGTTAACAACGTGTTATTAACCAACACATGGAGCATATATATATATATCTTTATAAGTTTTAATATTACGTTTTAATAATAGGTCAGAGGAACTAATTCAATTCATTTCATGAAATAATATATGTTTTGTCATATTTAATAGTTAAAATTTTTTTTTACTTTGGTTAAATATATGGAATAGGTTGAATTCAGGTAAAGTAGTAACAAGTAGTAACACCACTTATTTTGGTTTATCATTAATTTTCCTCAATATATGCTCATACCACCATGTTTATCGTAATATGTTAATTTTTGCAGTGATTGTAATGGTAGGACTGAGGCTTGTTGCCATCTGGTTTAGTGGTGAATGAAAGGCGAGTGTAAGTGTGGTAAATGTGCTGGAGGGTGAAGGACGCCTCAGGCAGAGGCAGCAGTCTGTGCTGTCCGACCAGAGAGTCTGTGAGTGAGGGGAGAGCCGGGGGGCTTTTTTGCACATCCGTTTGGCCAGTTGGTGGTTATTTGCTTATTCGTTCGCACACTTGGCGGTTAGTTTGTGTCCCTGTTCATTAATTTGCTCAGTGGGTTGTTTTAGTCATTTGTTTGTTGTTGTGCATTTTTGGTCTGCTTATTCATTCATTCACTCAATAGCTGGTTAATCTTACCTGTTTGTTCATTCATAAATGTTTACATACATTTGTTTTGTTTGATTTGTTCATTCATTCATGTGTTTGAATGTTATTGTCTGCTTGTTCAATCATATACTCCATGGTTGGTCTGTTTATCTGCTCATTCAATCATTTGCTGAATGGGTTGTTGTTTTTGTTCTTTCCGTGCATACATTCACATCCATGTGTTGCTCCTGCAGGAGTTCCAGCTGCTGTACGAGGAGGCTCGATATTACCAGCTGACGCCCATGGTGAAAGAGCTGGAGCGCTGGAAACAGGACCGGGAGCAGCGACGGACAGCTCAGCCCTGCGAGTGCCTGGTGGTGCGGGTGACCCCTGACCTGGGCGAGAGGATTGCCATCAGTGGGGACAAGGCCCTCATAGAGGAGATTTTCCCAGAGACAGGGGATGTCATGTGCAATTCAGTCAATGCCGGATGGAACCAGGACCCAACCCACGTAATTCGCTTTCCCCTGAATGGCTACTGCAGGCTCAACTCTGTGCAGGTACAGCAGTCACGGAGTAATACTAAAACAATATTCACTGACTAAAACATCATCACTGACTAATACACTACTATTTTAATGTTTTTGAAAGAAGTCTTTTATGCTCACCATGACTGCATATATTTGACCAAAAATACAGTAAATACTATAACAATTTAAAATAACTGTTTTCTATTATATTTTAAAATGTAATTTATTCCTGTGATGGCAAATTTCACCGCTTCATATTTTTATGGAAACTGTGCTAGTTGTTTTTTCAGGATTCTTGGATAATTAGAAAGTTTAAAAGAACAGCATTTATTTTATAATATAATAAATGTCTTTACTGCCATTCATAATTAATTTAATGGATCCTGGCTGAATAGCAGTTCTTTCAAATACACAAAAAAATCTTAATGACCCCAAACTTTTAAACCATAGTACGTACTTGGGCGAATCCAGAGAAAATGACTATTACAAATTACAGTTATAAGAACGTAATGTTGCAATAAAGTGTATGTCACAATGAAAAAAAAAAATCGAAATGAAAATATTTTTTTCAAATATAAATATATATATAATTTGACAAGTGTAATCCAAGCACAATAAACCATAATGCTCGAGTTGGAAATGCTGGATTGAACCTGAGCTGCAACATCCCAATCCCCAAAAATGGTCAAAAAGCTTTAAAATAAAATTAATAATTATGTTTCAATATCAAATTAAATCTTTAATTAAATAAGACTGTCAATCACTTGTGCCATATCAATGAGCCTATTATAAAGCATTAGCTCAAGTTTTGACTTGGACTTGAGTTTGGGCTGATTGCTGGGATATTGAGCGTGCTGTGCTGAAGCTTGACTGTCAGCCTGAAGAGATGTGAGCGGGTGCAAGATGAAGCAGGCAGGTGTGGCTCCACAGCTGCAGAGGTGCAGTTATGCCCCATGTCATCTTCTCACATACTTCACGATTAGACTGTTTGAAAGGTGTTAAAATAGACACACATCCTGGCATACACGCAGACACATCCACATACATACGTTTTATAATGTCCGGTACCTTGAATCCTGGAGGCGATGCTAATGTGGGGAATATGTAGTCATGAAACCGAGAAGAGAAGAGAGGGAAATGATATGCATAATTTATTTTTAACTCGTCCTTAAGACAAATCTCACTGTTTGAAAAAGTGCTCCAACATTTCTGTGCCTGAAGCATTTTAAACACACATGCTACATTTTTAATACTGTACTTTGGTTTCTTTGAACAACCTAAACTGGTTTACGCTACTTTTTTACACACGCCTAATTGACTTACTGTATAACTAATTAGTGTGTCTGATAACACTTATTTTCCCCCCACTTCTGCGCACTTAACTGCGTCTTTGTCACACATCTCGGGTGTTCACGAAAACCCACCAATGAAATATGAGAAGATGGATCAAAGAGGACTGAAAGAGGATGAGAGATATGGAAAAAGACAGAGAGAGAGAGAGCCAGTTTGTTGCCAAGAAATTGTAGCCGTTTACTGTAAGAAAGTTAGTAAGTGATGCAACCATCAGCGCAATGAGTGTAATGTCAAAATCATAAGCCTTCAGATATCAATGCCTGAATACTTGAGAGGCTTGTGACACTGTAATATAGAGCGTCACAACCCTCTCAAGTATAAAAGCTTGTGTCTTACTAAATCTAGAGTCTATATGTATTCATTCTGTCTTTAGGAGGAACTCTACATTTTATTAAAGGAATGGATTAAATACAAATTAAATGTATATTTCACCCAGATTGCACTCTGTGGAATAGAAGATATTTTGAATACTGTTTTTGACAATATAATGAAAGTCAGTGGTGTCCAAAACAACACTGAACTCATTAAAGGGTCAGCAAACACTGAGGCATTTTTCAAAATCATCTTAGTAAATGATGAAATCATTTTCATTTTTTGGTGGACTATCCCTTTAAGACACATTTTCCAAATCCAATGGAAAAAGTAAAAAAAAAAATCACACAAAAAGAACAAGCTTCAAAGTATTAAACCTCGCTTCTGTAATACTGATGCAACTGAAACCTTACACGAGCCTTAATGCCGATATATGTTCTTGAAAAGAGCAATCTTTCTTTGTGCATGGTAGGCCTCATCTGCTGATTTCTTTCATACTTCATCTGTGCGTAAGTCATAAGTGTTCATTTCCTCTACAAGTTTCTCCGCAGCCTCAACTTCCAAAGTGAGGATAAGGGTGGACTTTTTTTCTCAGGCCTTGTGCAGTTCAACCAATTCCTTCGTCTTCTATTTTTTTTTTATTATTATTTTTTGGCGGAGGGACTTTTATCAGGCTCTGTAGCCCCGAGCCAGAACTTTCATTTTCATGTGAAGCACACTTGAAAGAAGTGCAGGAGTAAGTGAATACTCAAGGCTGCATGTATTGAATTTCAAAAAAATCTACAAGCACTCCAACAGATAAAACATTTCGTTGGCTTTTTGTGGCGGCGGGAATGACAGCGACAGCGGCCGCCCAGAGACGGCTCTCGGTGAGGGATCTCTGACAGTAGCCGAGATTGTGTGTATTAGGTTTGTAATGAAAGAGCCTGGGCAGCTTCAGTGTGGGCTGTCAGTGGGGGAGCCTATTCTCATTTGACTCCGCATCAAACCCCTGTAAACAGCCCAGGGGATGTCTGCTCGCTCCTTCTCATCCCGGGTGGATGGTCTGGAGTGAGAAACGTCTGAGGGTAATGCAAGCGTGAAGTTGTTGATAGCACTGTTACTGAGATTGCACATTTTAAATGCTTCTTGATGCAACTATGTGAAGTGCTGATAGAGTGGCATAAATAGGAGTTTACTTCCAAAAAACTCATACCAAGTTTCTCATATTCAGCCGATCTTAATCTTACAAATCTCTAAAAGAAAAATTCCCCTGGTTTCTCTTAGGTCCTGGAGAAATGGTGCTAGAAAGGGTTGCCATCTTTATGCAATTATGTAATGAGTAGCATAAATTAATTATTTCAAAATTTTTAGCAAATAACTTCTCTAAATAATAAAATGGAAGGCTTAATATCAAAGTACTAAAAAATCTCCCCTGGTTTCATCTAGGTCCTGGAGAGACTGTTGCAAATTCAGGTTCAGTCCGGGGCCATCTTGATACATTTTTGTGAAGTGCTAATATAGTTCAAGAAATATTTCATTTATTTGATTGAAAGCTTCATCTCAAAATACCGTATTTTCCAGACTATAAGTCGCACTTTTTTTCATAGTTTTCATAGACTTATAGTCAGGTGCGACTTATTTATCAAAATTAATTTGACATGAACAGAGAGAAATGAACCAAGAGAAATGAATCAATAGAAAACATTACCGTCTCCAGCCATGAGAGGGCGCTCTATGCTGCTCAGTGCTCCTGTAGTCTACACTGAAGACATAGAGCGCCCTCTTGCGGCTGTAGACGGTCATGTTTTCTCTTGGTTCTTGGTTCTAAATAAATGCGACTTATAGTCCAGTGCGACTTATATATGTTCTTTTCCTCATCATGGCGTATTTTTCGACTGATGCAACTTATACTCAGGTGCGACTTATAGTCCGAAAAATACGGTACTAGAAATGTCCACTGGTCTCATTTAGGTCCCAAAGAGACTTTTTCTAAAAGGGTTCAGCATTGTTGATGCAACTATATGAATTGCTTAAATTTTAAAACACATTTTCCCTGGTTTCTCCTTGGTCCTGTAGGGACCTTTTCAAAATGGTTTGGTATGGTGATGTCTTGTCGCAATTAGGTGTAGTACTGATACTGAGGTTCTCATATTGTATGGAAAACCTCTCAAAATACTCAAACATGGCCCTGGTTTCTCCTAGGTTCTGGAGAGACTGTTGGTGTATTAATTCAACTATATGAAGTTCTGAGTTTCTTATAATACAACAGTATAATTAAAATGTCCCTGGTCTGTCCTAGGTTCTGGAGAGACTGTTCCAGAAAGGCTTCAGCATGGTGGCGTCGTGCGGCGGGGGGGTGGACTCCTCCCAGTTCAGCGAATACATCCTGAGTCGGGAAGACAGACGGTGTCAGACCAGCCACACACCCATCAGGATAAAACAGGAGCCTCTGGACTAGCCGGCTCTTGCGTCAACCACAAACACCTCAGTCTGCTGTCAAAAGAAAAAAAATGCCAGTGGACAAATAGAAGACTTAATTTGTGAGAAGAGTTTACTTCAACTCTTCGGACTCCAAGAGGACTGAAATCTTAATGTATGAGTAATTTTATCAATGACCCCAAATCTGCCCAAGATGATGTTTTACAAACCCAAGCGAGTCACTGGATGGCTTTTCAACTATTGACCTCCAGTTGAACCTTTTAGCTATTTCTTTGGCTCAAGTGATGAAAAATGCATTCAGTCATTTATATTTCCACAGTACAGATCCATAACATAAGTTCACCTTTATATGTGCGTAAAAGAGCGAAAAGAGGAACTCTACAAGGAAGCTGCGTTTATGGCGAGCGCACCTTCCTGCTAGAACACTTCCAAATGATGCAGCAGTCTGATTTCCAAGCTCCCGGGCGAAATTAACCACAAAATACAAAGTCGGTCCTCTGATCCATTTTTAATCTAGATATCTAATGTTCTCATTTTCCAGTCTCATCTATGTAAATCAGTTCTTTTATGACCTACAGGTTTATTGCTGTTGTCTCACTACATGAAGGATACGAGAGCAGTCCTCAGAAGTCATTTGGTTGTAAGTGCGGTCTGGAGGTGGCCGCACTGACGCTTTGACTTGAGGCTACATGGTGGCTAAAGCAGACGATCTGGTAATGCATTCAGTGCTGGGCAGAGAGGCTTTTTGTTTGAGCATGTCTAAAAGGAAAACATGGACTCATGTGGGAGAGCTTTTCTGATGGCATTGCTAAATCCTCCACTTTCTTTTGGGTGCCCGTTTTCTTCAAAACTAGTCGCTTCGGAAAGTTCATTATACATAATTGCTTTGAGTGAACGGTTAAAAAATAATGATCTTTTGTATATTCAATGCCCTATGTGTCCAAAATAACATCTTGTTTGATTAAGGCACCTTTGTAAAAATGATTCAGGTTGTTAACGAATTCAGCACTTTCAGGGGCCGATACTCGGACCGCTTGAGAGGGGAATTACTGTGCCCCTAACGCCTGGAGACAGAAGAGACTTTCCAGAAGTTAAGGTCACTTTCCCACAATCCCTTTTACTCACTCTCCCTTAGCAAAACATCGCAATCAGAGCCACTTGGAGAAAGACTGAGGGAGAATAAACTTGAAAGGTTAACTTCGTGGCTGGTAAACAGACTGAATTGCATAATGTGTTGTAAAAAGGCACATTTAATAAGAGTTCTTTGCCTCGCCATTTCAAAAAGAAGGGTCACTGAAATGTCACGGTTATGTTGTTATGCTAAGTGTCGTCTTAACTGGCCAGGATTTCTTTTATGCTACGTCTTCAGATTTCCTCGATTTGTTGTACATTGTACATAAAGGCTTATAGACGCTTCGCACGCCCCTCTGAATGCAACTTGTCATCTCGCTGCTCTGCAACAGCCGTTCGGTTTCCGAATACAAGGACAAGAACATTAAAAAGACGATTATCAGAGAAGCCATGTCGAACATTACATAAATCTTAATTGAAATACTGCTCTAATGGATGTTGTGTCAAGATGTATATTGCAGTATGGTCCAAATGTATATTATTTAAATAAAACATTTTTTGTAATGGATTATTGATATGAATCAGTGGTATGTCAGGCATGTGTTTATTTGAATTGTCACATTCTTTTTGTAATTGGTGTTGATAAACGAACTTTTAATAAATTATTGGAGTTCTTTCCCTATTTTAAAACCACTGGCAGCATGCATGTGAATGTGTCGGGAAAACTTGATACAAATGACAGGGAACATTTCAAGTAAACACTAAATGGCATGAACATGGTCAGAGTTAGTCAAAAACTCAGTGTGAAATGGAATATCGGAATAGAAACAAAAAGGTTCTATCAGTTGATTGTTGATTGGATGAAGGCAGATGGGGCGGAGTTTCAGTAGACTTAATGAATGGAGAAGTATGGCACATGTCAGCAGGAAGAAGCATCCCATTTCAACATAACATTAACATTTTGATTAAAAAATACATTTTTGAACATGAAACATGAATAGTTTACAACAGATCAATGACGGTTAATTTTCTAATACAAAAACTGAAAAAGTAGGACAGGACTAGACGTTTTCAATCAGAAACTGAATCATGAAATGTGGGCAGTAATAGTGTTTCACTCGAATGAGTTTTCAGTCAACTGTGAAAAACAACAGCAAAAAAAAAGGCCTAGGAATCAGAGCACATTTATTTGATCTTTTACCTGCTGGTTATAGGATGTAAGGTTGTATTATGATTAACGTTACTAACAGCCTGTGTGGCCTAATTGACATCATCCAAAAATAATGCATTTTGATGAAAGACGGCAAGAAAGTTCAAGTAAACCATTTTGATTCCATGTTTTGACCATGTAAAACAACATCAAAGAAAGTCTTGGCGGGAGTATAATTAGGAACTTTATTCTTTTACAAAAGTACAAATTTAATAGAGATAAGCACTTTTTTTCCAAACCAACCAAACATTTAAAAATGGTTAAATTTAGCAAAAATAGAAATTCTAATAGATATGTTTTTAGACAAAAGACAATCCTTCCATCAACAATACTGTTTGTCCAAATGCCAGTACAAACAATACTAATTAAAACCAATCTGAGAGATGGAAAAAGATTTGCCTCAGATCTCAAAGGAATCATTGCACACGACATGAACGCTGACCGCCTCCCAACATACATCTGTACAATGCCAAAATGTAAATGTCAAACATGTCCTCTCTTACTGCATGTCATAAAGGGCAGTATACAAATATTCGGTATTCGAGACATAAAATAATGCCCAATGACAGATACTAAATTTATAGTGAACTTGAATTTCAAACACAAAAGTACATGATACAAAATGCGACCGTATTTTAAAATCATCACTGCAGTCCGTCAAAGCCACTCCATTTTGAATGTATATAAAAAAAATGGTCAAATTAACAGCACACACAACCTGCCATTTCTCCACAAATAAGTTACGAGAGATCCTGCTCTAGAATCATTGGTGAAGCGATGCATATTAGTATGAGCATATTAGATAATTCCATGCCTTGGATTTGATTAAAAATAATGGTGCCCCAGGAGGGCCACGTAAGGCACCATTTCACAGTATACTTAACACAGACACTAGTGAAACTGTACACACCTATAACCCCACACTAAGTGTGTGAGACAAAACCGTCACTGAATTTCAAAAGACCATCCAATAGGATGAAAGACAGTCAGTGTTTTACAACACAGAGTTTCTTCATTTTGCAGAAATCAGTAACAAAAAAAAAAAAAAAACTGAAAACATCCACACGGATCCTTAGAGACTTAAAGATGCGCTACTTATAAGTTACTAAAAATACTCCTGACTTGTTAGACCTCTAAAACCAGGAACTTTGCATTCACATTTCCAGTGTCTCTATTGCAAATGAGGCTTTCGGAAAAAACAAGTCCAGCTGCTATTTATATAAAACAAAAAATCTCGATCTCTATCCTGAAACATAAAACCAGTCCAAGTTCAACATTGCTCAAAATGATGGCTCATTAATCCAAAACAAAGGGGAAATAAAACCATAAAACGGTGACTCAGAGAAAAAAAAAAACCACACGGTGTCCACAGCCGCCGCCTTTTGGGCTTTTCCCGAACCTTCTCATCTCCAGAATGCCTACGTTTGGAAGTTTTACAAAAACGCGCTCAAACTGAACAAAGAGTTCATGCCACCGGTGAGTCTGAAGGCACAAACTGGAGATGAATGCGGAGAAGGAGAGGAAGACTTGAATGTATTACTGAGAGTACCATTAGCGTGGATGATCTCGTCCATCTCACTGGATCACTGCTACTTCAGAAGGGCCTTGTAGAGCAGCATGGACCTGGCTGTGGTTCGCTCCTGCTCCAAGCAGAAGATCAAGTCCCTGAGGTTGACCCGGGTGACGCGCTGCCGGGTCTGCCGGACTGAGGATGAGGAGGATGAGGTAGAACCGGTCGCTGATCCGGAGGAGCCTGCAGGAAACTGAAAGGGAATAAAGAAAGAATTCATTAGGTCATTGTCGTTTTTCACTCATTTTTAACATGACTGGTGGATAAAGGTTTGCCAAGGCTGTGATTGATGAAAAACGGTGGTAGGTGGCAAATTGAATCCCAACAGACTAAAGGTGGTTCAACAAAATTCTGACACACGGGGGTGATCCTTTCCCCAACTTTCACCTGGTTGCTAGAAGTTGTAATGAGTAAATACAGCTGGATAGAAACTGTGTCCATCTTCATTTCTGGCTGCGAAGCAACAAAATGTGATTATTTTAAATGGGGTGATTCTTTTCTATAAAAAAATAGCACCCAAAATTAAAGCAGCAAACAACTGAGAAGTCTTTGTGCTACCTAAATCAGAGACAAGCCAGCCCAACTTTGGTTTGATCTCAAAGATCCTCTGGTTTTGTGCTTTTGTGTGTTTGTCAGCACACCTGCACAACATGTGATCATCTGTTCTCAGCTGGAGGCTAGAGAACCACACCTCTCGCCCCTGGCAGCAGACTTTTGATCTACTTCATCTTCAGACTCCACTCCAACAAATGAGTGTGCAAAAGAGTGTGATCAGACCATTAAAATAAATCTACACTTCTATATTACAAGGCAAGACAAAAAACAGAGGGCTTACAACCAGCCATCACCACATTAAGATTATTTACACAGTCAACCTCGAGGGAAAAGACCTTCCATCTAATTTACAGGAAGAATGAGAAAGATGGCATATGTATCGTATTCATCAGCCGTACAGGGGGTCTATAGCGTGACATCAGTCGGCTGGAATGAGGTTAGGGTCTCCAGCCTTCACTGAATACTAAGTATACATGAGAAGGTGTAAGAAGGCCTCTGGGCACAAACCACACCACACCCTACAGAAACAACCTGCAGCTTTGTGGGATCTAGATCTCCCTCATGAATGCTCTTACACACCTTGGATGATTTTGACTCTCACACACACCCAGGGCTGGCAAAACTCACAACAAGTTTATGCGGGCAGGTTTGTGCGTGGTCTTGTATGTTGTTAATGTTAAGCCAATATAAAAAATTGTCAGGAGCACTTTAAGGGAGGAATGAAATGCAAAACTGAAATAAAAAATGAATGCCAAAATTTTCACTCACAGCCACACCCAGAAGAGGCCGTTCCAGGAAGTGTACTACAAGTGATCAAGTGATAGTAAGCCTCTGGTTACATATTGCACACACTTAAATACACCTGAAATCAATGCAGAGCATTGGGTGCCATATGTGTGCCTGTCTTAAAAACAAACCTGCTGCATTTAGTGATTTCAAATAAATGAGTCAGTGACACGAAGTTCATATTTTCAATATTACAAGTTCTTCTAAATGAAATTAATGACTCAAATACACTTCTGCTATAAAGAACATTTTTTGCCATTCTAAATGAAATTTATTTGATATTTATAAATGAATAATTCATGACATTTTCAAAACATACTTTTTATCTTTAAAAACACTTAAAACTGAAAAATAATTAAGATATTAAGATGATTAAGATACTAAAGACATGACATTTACTTTTTACGTGACCGTTACACCACATGACATATTATGAATCATTAAATTGAAACTAAAATGAATACACAGTACATTTCTAAGAACTTGCAACCTGCTTTAAAAACTAATTTTTTATGAAGTTTTTTTTTTCATGGACACTCATTGAACCATAATAAAATATTAACGAAAAGCAAAACAGACATTACCAGTAAAATAATCCATTTTTAAAAGTAAAAATCCAATATGTAACCACCTAAACACTCTAGCCTTTAGTAAGAGACAGGTCTACTTGCTCAAGTCGACATTGCAGTACAGGAAGACTGCGTTTCACAGTTAGCATGTGTGGGTGAACACGCTCAGGGCATTTTGCCACTATCCTAGTGGTGAGTTAGAGATGGAGCTTGTTAAGCCTGCATAAATGTGTAAAGATATGGATGAATATATTACAGATGTGAGCATTAACGTGCCCCAGGCATCGAGAGAAATGTCTTTTTTTGAACCACATTAGCTGTGGAGTGGAATGTGTAGGGTACACAAGCTATCTTTTCGAGTGTCATTAGGGTTAAAGTGTGTTATAAACCCTTGAGTTGTGTTTGTGTGTGTTCACTGTGTGTAGGACAGCAAACACCTCCAGAGGAACTGACTCCATACCCTGAAGAGATGAAGCAGCTTACACTTGTAGGTTTCTGAAAGCCATGAATTGAGCAGAGCGGCATGAAACATATCCTTCAACCAGACGTAAAGGTCTTAAAAATCTTCAAAACAAGCACAGGTCATGTGAGAAGCAGCACTGCTCCAAAGCTACCCTAGAATTGAGAAGCCCTTCAACTTAAAGTGACCAAACCACCACAGAGAAAACCCTCTCCAGACAAAATGGAGAGGGAAAAAACCTTATTACTCCACCTTATTCCTCCAAACGACTGTGAGCACTTCTGGCCTCTAAAGGTTAGAGAGTGCCTGAGGGTGCTGTGTGTCTCTAGCGTTTGGGGAAATGACTCGCCTCTGCACGAACATAGCCCAGTCTCTGCATAACTGCCGCCCGGGGCTACTCAACCCTGCTCTGCTTCACTTTAACCCTATACTAGCCAGCTTTTTGATGGCAGTCTTTTACTTTGATCCAAGACCATCTAACCTTGTGCAATTATAAAACCATGAGACATATGCCTGGGTTTCAAAACCGACTGCTTCAACCCCAACATCTTCATGGTTCCTCAAAGAAGATCCAGAGTTGTGGTCGCATACATTTTTTAAAATAAAGGTTCTTTATTGGCATGGATGGTTCCATGAA
Source organism: Carassius carassius (assembly GCF_963082965.1). Taxonomy (NCBI): domain Eukaryota; kingdom Metazoa; phylum Chordata; class Actinopteri; order Cypriniformes; family Cyprinidae; genus Carassius; species Carassius carassius. Next base: position 9,967,765 of record NC_081804.1, on the reverse strand, counting down.
GAACTTTTAGCATCCATGGACTCTTTCCACTGCACAAATGATTCTTTATAGCAGATAATGCTTCTTTAGATAATTAAAATGTTCTTCACACAAAGAAAAATAAATAGGTTCTTTTAAGAACTTTTCATTGAAGGATTAAGAAAGATTTCATTGATAGATCTTCTATGCCATTTCTGCAAAAAGTGTAAGATAGTGCTATGAAAGCTGTCTAAAAGGACAACATAAGAGTAGAAGACTGTGGTAATTTTTCCAGCCCATTTACAACACAATCCCAGTTTGTGGTTCGGTATGTATTAACCATGGATTAAATCTGTAAACTAGTTGACACTTCACATAATTAAAAAAATCTTGCTTTGGGGAAGGGGATTTTTTTAATTAGAGAAACAGTGGCAAAACTGCAGTTCCTTTTCCTCCAGTAAAGTTGGGGAGCTGAGGGGTAGAGCTGGGATAAAATCCAGGCCTGCGGCCCCAACCAAAACACAAGCATGTGAGGCTTTGAGTTGTTCCATCATTACCTCACTACGTAATTAACTACAGACAGAACTAAATGTACCATAATGTATGCATGCTAGTCCAACTGGTGAAGATACCACCATAAACCCTTAATCAATCCTGAACCCAAAATGCCAACAAATCATTTTCATATAGGTTTCAGACAGGCTGTTTTGCTCAAACTTCAGTACAAAGATAGCTTCAACCACTGATGAATCTAAAAAGAAAAGAAAACAATGGATTCTCTGAAGAAAAGCAATATTCTGGGTGGTTGCTATGACCTTTCTTGGGTGTTTTGAGTGGTTTTATCAAGTAGCTATGCAGTTGCTAGGATGACCTGGCTGTTGTTGTTTTTTTTTAGAACACAGCTGTGTGGTTGCTAAAAACTATCCAAATAAACAGAAAGCCAATAAAAACCACATAACTAAATGCTAAAATTTCCTAGAGTACTTCTAACAACTATATAAATCTTGCAATCTGTTCTGGGTGATTTTGACCATGTTATGTGGTTACTAGGGTATTCTGGTGGTTGCTGTGGTGTTTCTAGGGTGTTCTTGGTGGTAGCTTACCAAATTACTAATTAAAAGAACCCACCTCAAGTCTCCAATACCTAGATACAGCACACATTTTAGTCAATGTACCAGGCATCTACCATTTACATATCAATGCAAGACGTTTTCAAACCTGATAGAATCATTGCTAATAACCATTAAAAATACAATGAACACCAATTCAGACTAAATCAGCCTCAGAAATCGCTATGACAAACTTGAATGCAATGCAGTGCAGCATGTATGCCAAACACTCAGGTCAGAGGATGTCAGAAGATGTCACATACTGTGATTCACCGGGGCTGTGGGAGTTGACATCTCCTCCAGACCTCTCCAACTAGTTTTTTATTTTTTTTTTTCCCCAGAGTTTAAGCATAATTGAAGTGTCTAATTTGATAACCTGGAAACATAGGTCTGTCGAATTTGTGTGGTAAATATCCGTGCTGCAGATTCACAACTATTCTGCACACGTTTTAGAATCAGCATATCCCTTTCTTGCCCTCTTTCACTCTCTCAGCACAAAGAACCGGGATGCTTCAGGCAGCACTTGTGGGAGAACCAACATTCTGCCTACATCTGCCTGCAATCCAAACAGCTGTCCCACATTGTGTTGCCTTGCCTATATATATATATATATATATATATATATATATATATATATATATAAAAACAACACTTGTCAACATCTTACATGGCTACAAGGTACACTTTGAGCTCGAGGGTGATGCTAAGCAAACACAAAGTAGTTCAACAAAGATTGTATCACAATGGTCTTTAAAACACAGCTTGGAGTACAAAAATGTTTCCTTTAAAGTGGACGGGGTGGTGAATGTCTGCAATACTACGGATTTTGTGTCTTGTACAACTATCAAAATGAGATGACATTTTGTTTATCAATGGGATGGACTTAATATAATGCTGCTGTTACAGTACGAATAGCAAAAAGCATTCCTTGTGCTTCAATCCAGAATAAACATGTATAAACGGCAATAGTATGAGCTGTAATGGTAGCTGAACAGCTTGAGGGAATCAGGAGGATAAGCCGAGATGGTGCCAATACCCCTCCGGCTTCTACATACACAGAGGGTCATTGCTGTAATATGAAACAGATTATTTACACAACCAACCAGAGATCTCTGGGAGTGGAGGAAAATGAAAAACGCAAATGTAAAAAAAAAAAAAAGTAAATGCATGAGATCCAATACCACAATGTATATAACCATCGGAACCCACAGCTGTTTTTACTCTTTATGCTATCAACAGAGATCTGCACTGTTTTTCCTTAAATGCTTTTTTTTTCTTTTTTTAAGGAAATCAAAAACTAGAATCATAGCCATTTTGTTTTAATTCTTATAGTATCAACTAACAAACGCTATTGAATCTTTGAATAAGACAGAGTGCTTCGGTTAATAAACTCCAGTAGGATTTACATTTAAGCTTAAAAAAAAAACAGACAGATTTCTGTCTTACGTGTGACTTACGCAAGGTTGTAACTTGTTCCAACTGATGAAATGGAGTGCGAATAAACTAAATGCAAGGAAGGACACGGAGAAATGGGAAGCGATAGAGAGAGAGAGAAAGGAGAGAAGTGGTAGAGTACGACTTGAATTTAATATTTCATGATTGCCTGAAGGACTTTTCACAGATCAATGTGACTCTGTACCCAAGCCAGTGTCAGCCAGAGCGCCAGGAGAAAGCAAAAGAGCGAAAGAGAGAGAAAGAGAAAACAGTTGAAAGTATGAGATATATAGAGTAAAAGACAAAGAAAAGAGTTAAAGAAGGACAAGCATAAAAAATGTAACTCAAAAAAAAAAAAAACAAGAGCAAGAAAGTGATAGTGAAAGAAATATTTAGCTCATCGGTTCAGGAGACTGTTAGTCTTCTAAACACCAGAGTGTGTTTGCTCCATGAGAGATGCACCCTCCACTGACTCCGTGCCGGTGGGCTTCGCCAGAGGCACACATTACCTCCGTTAATGGGTTTCCATTTGAGGAGCAGAAAGGAAGCCAATAACCTATCCACACTAATGGATTAGTCTACATGTAGGCAACCTCTGCAGCAAATCTTGAACCAACTGTTTTCTTAAGAAACATAAGAAACAAAGGATGTCACCATTTGTGGGACCAAATGTGAAATTACTGAAAGAAAAGGAGGTAGAAACTCTTATCAATAGCTATATCAGGGCCAATGAATCCAGAAAGCCTCTTTGTTCTGACTGGTGTAACTCAAGCCAACTTTCACAAAACTTGCAGTTGGAGGGAACTTGGTGAGTGTTGTTCTTCCACGGCCATCATGAACCAATAAACTTACCATTTTAATTAGTGAAGATTAACAAGGGAGGTAATTAATTTCTGAGATGGGCATCTTAAAAGCGCCAAAGGCTTGACTTTGTTGACGGAGCCGAATGCTTTTTCATTGATGTGGGCAAAATAGAGGGGCATCATTATAAGCTAGCAAAAAGCATGCACTTGCATTCTAAAAGAGTTGATGACTGGGAACGTTCCTCTTTGAGGGCTATTGTGATGTTATTATTGGAACTAAATGTAGAGCACCTTGTTAGTTTCACCAAACACCCCACAGAACCTTCATTAGCCGTAAAAGGTACAAAAGATGAAAACTGTGCTATGCTAAGGAGGACTATACAAACAAGTTGATCAATATCCAGGAAACAAAGAACAGGAATGTATCAGTCAATATCGATACCAATACAATACTTCTAAACTGAACGCTTAAATTATTCATTTTATTAAATTACTAAGAGTAAAATGGGTATTGATACCCACTTAACATTATATTTGAAACATTTTACCATTCAATATGCCTTAATTGCAACTTAATAAGTTATATTTTTGTTTACACAGTTTAAATATGTTTACTGTAGAGGTAACTACAGAAATCTACAAATACTGTTCACTTTAGTAAAACCATATCAACCAAACCGATGATTTTCATAAGGGACTGCCAGTGACAGGTTGTTGCATGCATAAAATGCAACCTTTTTATTCTGACAGTGTATGACTTATACTAACATTACAGAAGAGAACATTATCAATATTAACTTTTAACGTTCCATTTAAATAAATGTAATTGCAAAAACTAGGAAGGCTACAATTTATTGTGAAATAACTCAAACATGTTTTTTTCTGTCCTCTAAAAAGCATCGTTCTGGGTTGCCATTCCCAAAAGCATCAATGCTTTTTTTATGATACTTTTGGAAAACGCAGCCCTGTTTGAATACAGTGTCAGCAGTGAGTGAACGCTTTCTGTGATTGATTGGTTCTGTCTTGCAACATTTGCGTGTTTAAATGAGCAGGAAAATAGTTCTATCATACACAATTATTCACTAACACAAGTTATTCGTCCAATTCAATGCATAATGTATGCATTAAATTTTTTTGTTAAATAAAAAACCTTAGTAACAATATTTTTTTAGTTTATCGATACTTTCGATACTCGCATCAGTATCGATACTTCAGGATGAATACGCCCATCCCTACAACATACACAAAAACCCAGAGCAATATGAAAAAATAAATATGTTCTGACGAGCCATGTTTCTTATTTTTCTCCTACATCCAGACAGGTTACAGTTAGATGTTACGTTTGAAGCCAAGATAAGGTCAAATGCATTTATAGTCGGACCAAGTTGCCAATCTGAACATCATCGAACAATTATGTGAAGCTCTCAAGCACACATTAGGAATAGAAAATTCCATCTCCTTCATCCTTCAAGGCACTTTTCCTCATGGAGAGTGATGCAATATTCCATTCCTCTCACTCTAAAAAGAGTTTCATAACAGTATTCCAAGAAGAACTGAAAATGTTCTGGAGGCCCTGCTCCTCATTTGATCATAGCTACATACTGCAAGGGATTTTCCATTTTGTCAACTCCCTGTACAAACTACAGTAAGTCCATCGAGTGCTACACACTGCTTGTGTTTTGTTTATTGTCTTCAAAGTGTTCTATTATGCGGTGCATAACTAAAGTTACTATTGCATTTATTTACCACAATGAAACATAACAGTAATATTCAGATTTACAATTAAACACCTCATGGTTAAATTCCAGTTATAAAATCACTATTAATTGCATAAAACAATAAGAATATCATTGCAAAATCTGGCTCCGATAAAAAAATAAAAAAATAAATTAAAAAAAGATAATATTTCTGATATATCTTCAGTCGAATTTAAACTGAAAGCAACAAGACTGCAAATAGCTCTCCAATTTAAAATCCTTTTCAGTCTGACACTAAGATTTATCTGGGTTGAACAAATAAACCCAATTAGACCTCTCTTAATATATTGGATGAAAAAATGCCTGTCAAAGCAGGAGTTGATCAATACAAAATTAAGAAAAATAGAACTCATCATCACTCTTACAAAGCCCTAAACACTAACAAAGACCTTCCTCTTCTTGCAATGGTAGCCTGAGGTCAGAAAGAGGCAATTTTTGGCATTACGTTATTCCACGCAACCCCTACAAACTGATAACAGACTCTTCATGCTCCTTCTTATCATGTCAAAACACATGCATATAACCCATAGATAGCACACACAAGACTCATCACATCTCCGTGCACGAAAAAACACTGGAGCTCCAATCAACCGGCAAAATCTGCCACAGAAAACGAGAATCTGTGCAAATTTTATATTAATGATATAACTTTACACAATGGTAACAAATCACAGAGATAAAGCATGTGTGTAGGCCAATGTGAAGCCATGTAGGGACTGAAAATGGGAGCCTAATGGGAACCTGAGGAACAGACATCTAAATGAAAAAAGCAATTAAGAGAAAAGATGTTAACAAAATTACATTCTGAAAATATTCTGAATAGAACAAGACCACAAAAAAAAAGATTTTGCGAACAAAGACTTTCAGGGCATAATAACTTAAGTTTCAGTTTTTTACCTAAAAAAAATAAAAATATAATGCTATTGTTTGTCTTAAGACTACATAAAATAAGCTGAACAGCACCAGTCCCTGTTATGAAAAAGAGCTCTGGATATTATGAAATTAAGAATACAATTATATTACATTTCTGTCAATACCAATAAGCCAATATTAAAAGTCTACTATTTTGAAATAGAATTTAAAAATTTATCATGTAAAACTTAATTTCTTGCAAGCTTTTAGGAGCGTGTTAGATGACTACAAAGTTAACCATGTAAAAATTAGGAAAATTATAATAAATAATGAACTAACAATATCAACTGATATCATTAATACATTTTAAAAAGTATTGATCTACTGTGCATCCCTATCTGTAATTTGTCTTTGTGGTCCAGAAAAAGAAAGTCATACAGATTTAGAACAACATGAAGGTGAGTAAATAGTGATGGGATGTTAATTTTTGGGGTGAACTGTCCCTTTAATGACAAATACTGAACAAGAGCACACTCTCAGTTCAATGACTGGTAATGTTTAAACTTCATGCCACTGCTGCAAAAAGCTCGGCTTTGGTAGTGCTCATTACTGGCTACACATTTCAATCTGCCTTTGGTATTCCATATCTGCCCCCACTTCCCCCTCCCTCTCCCCATTCAGTCTCTGCCCTCTGGCCGATCTGGCAGAGGGGGAGATTTTAATTGTGGCTATAGAACTCTGCACGGTTCTTTGCCTGTGAGCGAGCCCTCACTTCAGTGAGTGAGAGCTTGCTTTAGTGATATTGGGTCCAGTCCATCCCTTCAGGCTGCTTTTAATGGCCCTCTCCTCTCTTTCATAGCCGGGGCTGAGATTGTTTTCCATGTGATGCCTGTTAATTCTGCTGCAGGGAAGGGCAACCTTATATCCATCCTTTTTTTTGTACAAGAGATACATTTCTTCTTGCTTCCCGTCTCAATTTTTCCCTCTCCCAAAACTCGCTTTTCTTGACTTGAACTGAAAGTTAAAGCCAACACGTTACACTTACGGAATGCATGTGAGACAATAAGATACTCGTGGTTGGTTGGCATTAAGAATCATCATAATGGTAACTATATTTGCATCCACAACAACGTGCAATAACATTGTTTATTCATAAGCATTTGTTGTCTGCCACTTTAAATGCTCAAGCTCTTTAAATCAGGATGGGCTCTTTTTGGCTGTCAATGTTTTTATCGTTCACCAGCTGGAAAAAATCCTTTTGAAAGTAATTCCAATGTGTCGTTATTGTTATTGTTATTGTTGTGGTGTGCTATTCTTTTAAATTTAGAACCCATCCTTGGTGGAACAGGCCTTAACGCTCACTTTTCTCAACTCAAGCATAAAGGTAAATTCAACATGTTGCAGAAGAGAAGAGACTCATGGTTTGTTGGGGTCAAGAATCATGGCGATCTTCAAGAATTATATTAGTAACAAGACAAGAAGTGCACCAGACACATGATGAAAACATCTCGTCTTCCTCGTTTTCCACATGGATATTTTTTCAATGCATCATCCTTTCCATCCCCCTGGCCTCAGGACCGGGATGAACATGTTAATATGGGCTGGCCATGTCAGGACTGCTCAACTCTGAACCCTCACGTGTGATCTGCCCACAGGCTCAGTCTGGTATGCAGGCCCACAGGAACTCAGCGGCCTTTATTACAGCATGCCCTAAAACTCGCCCTTCAGAAACCTCCTCATCATCACCTAACCCTTGTGACTAATCTACCCTCGAGCATTCTTGCAGGGCTGCCCTCAGGCTTAAATGCTTCATCAACCCAAAGACAGACGGAATAGCAATCAAACAACAAACCTCCTCGAGGGCATCAAAGCCAGACAAAGGGCAAGCAGAAAACAGCACCTCTTCCTCAACCGCTGCAAACAAGAACTTGAGTATTTTATCTCAACGAAGATCCCCACAAAATGACACCGCAGGAAGCTTTTATTTAGAAGGAAACGGTGAGCAAGGACAATGAATTTTGCTGTCAGGAAGCGGAGGTGGGGGAAGAATGAGTGGAGCCATTATGACATGGCTGCATCCCGCTTCGGGCCATGCTGCCCTTCAGGCACATTGCTGTGGAGATAAAATCTTTGACTGGACCCTTCAGAGCAGGCCCAGCCACGGACCCCTGGGCGAGGACCGACCCCTTTAGAAAAGTCATTCGCTTTGCTCCACATCGAGGGGGTGTGTGCGAGCTTCTGTGCACATGTTGGGAGGGGGGCACTGCCAAGGGCAACGTTGAGTTGAATGTGAAAGACAGAAATGATGGGCGGAAAATGAAGAGAGAAGACATCTCATTGCCTTCATTCTGAACGTGTGAGATACAAATGCTTGTACCTGTAATGCCAAAAATTCATATGCGAAAGCATCAGGTTTGCTGATCCGTTTTGGTTATGTCTTATGTGGGTTTATGAAGGTAATCCATAGTGAAAGAAGTCAGCAGTGCATTCATAGAGCAGAAATAATGCTTTTATTTGGTTATTTATGCTCTCCATAAAAGGACATTTAGTGCCCTCCACAGCAGCAGATTGCAGCAATGCAAGCAAAAAATTAAAAAAAGATCTAAGCCATGAGGCGCGTCATTAGAACACAGTCCCAAACTTTTATCATTGATAGTATTAATGATCGTTTATGTGAGATAGCATCTGACACATCTCTTATTGATAATATGCCATAGGCAGTAGCATGTGAAGTCACAGTATTCACATAGAACTGAAATGATTCTTGCTTGATTTACTAAATTAGAACAAATATGGTTTGCTCATGCATGAGTATGTGACTGGTTGGGGCATTTGTTATGGCCATACATTTTAATCTTATTAGTGCAATAGTCAGGTTTCTGAAGACAATTTTCCACAAGCTCAGAAGAAATGTTATTGGCAGAGACACATTTTTTGTGGCCTAATGGTTAGAGAGTCGGACTCCCAATCAAAAGGTTGTGAGTTCGAGTCCCGGGCCGGCAGGAATTGTAGGTGGGGGGAGTGCATGTACAGTTCTCTCTCCACCTTCAATACCACGACTTAGGTGCCCTTGAGCAAGGCATTGAACCCCCAACTGCTCCCCGGGCGCCGCAGCATAAATGGCTGCCCACTGCTCCAGGTGTGTGCTCACAGTGTGTGTGTGTGTGTGTGTTCACTGCTCTGTGTGTGTGCACTTTGGATAGGTTAAATGCAGAGCACAAATTCTGAGTATGGGTCACCATACTTGGCTAAATGTCACTTTCACTTCACTTCACTTCACTTTGTAAAAAAATAAATAAAAAAATTTAATAATCATATAATAACTAAATTCCAGATGAAAACTAGACTAATCACAAATCCTGACAAGAAAGATACATCCATTAGGAACTTACAGAAAACAAATCAGGACAAACTAGAGAACAAAAGTCAGTACCATCAGGACCACATTTTTCTATTTTGCCCTGAAGAGCTCTGTAGAGCAAATGAAGCTCCAAACATCATGCAGATTATTTTTTAGAATCAACTGACTACATTATACACTTTACATTACATATATTACATTTTAATACACCGATAGTTTTACCATAGTTTGTTTTTTGAGAACATCTGCAGTGATTTGTAGTTCATTCTCACACAAAAGTACACAATCTTGTAGTCTTTATTACATTTCATGCTTCTATTTTATGTTTGTAATTTGAACCATTTTAGACTTGGTTAGTTTGGTTTATGGCTTTGAACTCTTATCTCTTTATTAAAGAATGATGAAAAAAGAAAAATATTAAAGCAACCAAGAACATTTGAAAAACTAGAAATACCTCTGTAGCAAAAGCTTAAAATCTTGACAATGATGATGACAATTTTGTATTCTTAAGATTTGCTTTTGTTATCAGTTTTTTTTTGGGTTGGGTTATAAGTTGGGTTTGAAGAAAACCTTACTTGAGACTTTGTGAGGGAAACATCTTACACTTCAGTAGCTGACATGTTTTAATTCACTTGGCATTGGCCCACATGAACCAACAAGGTCCCAAGGGTCTTACCTCTGCACCTGCTGAGGCCCCAGGAGAGTCAAGCTTGCGTTTCTTTCGGGGTCCGATGGCGGCTAGGGCTGTGAGGTTGGCATCCCGCTGTCTCATCTGGGCGAGTTCCTGCTGCTGCATCTGAATGGCAAGAACATTCAATCAGTATTAACTGCATGAACGCAATATCAAAACCACTCACGTGAAACAGACAATTTATACATTGTGTATGTCTGTGAATAACAAGTTTCCAAATAAGTATTACTGTGTATCACATTCCCTTACTAGAATTATCATTTTCAAATATTTGTATGCTGTGTATTTTACATTCATTTCAAACTGCCCTGAAGAGCTCTGTAGAGCAAATGAAGCTCCAAACATCATGCATAGCTTCAATGCAGCAAATAACTTTCGCCGTATCTGGGTGCTTAATTCAATTTCTTTCCATGAGGGAATGAGAGAGCGAGTGATTTTCAAAAAGCACAGCCCGCAGGTAAAGTCATCTCACCCTAGCAGGCAGTGACACAGCCAGCCATGCCAGAAGGGGTGGATGAGGAGGGGGCTGCGCACCCTCTGTTCCTCCACTCGGAGTGAGCACTGCCGGGCACAGAATGCAGAGAGAGTCCTTGCCTCTCCTCACCCTGACACTCACATCACTGTGGTCATGAACTCGCGCAAAAAAAAAAAAAAAAAACACTAGCAGCAAGAACAGTTTTGTGTCATCAACGGCCCCATTAGAAAGTGTGTTCACCGAGCCGCAGTGGCCGCTGGAGTTATGAAGTCAGGGCTCGACAATAAGGACTGCCCGATGGCCTGGGGCCAGCAAGAAAGACGTTCGGGACAGTAGACAGATTTGTCACTTGCCCGATAGGGCCACTGCAGCGTCGTCATGAAATTTGATCATTTGCATGTGTTTTTAAGACTTGTTAATTTAAAAATTCAAGCAATTAATAAGCATTTGAAAGACAACTACATTTAGTACTCGCGCACTGTGTTCCATGTACAGCTCTTTTACAGGCAGCCACATATAAGTGTAAGCCGCCTGAACAAGCAAATACATACAAAGTATGTCAAAATACCCACCTGGCAAGTAACTTTATAACTTTAACAATGATTGTGATGAGTGGGGCGGGGCCGAGGGACGTGGGAACAGGAGCGAGGCCGGTGGAGTGATTGGAGATGAGTGACACCTGCGACACTCGCCGGTCTTGAGTCCCACGTAAGAGATGGAGGGATATAAAACCGGAGCGACGACAGTGACGGACGAGAGAGGACCAGGTCTGGGTTTTAGTTTGTGTTTTGATTTTTATTTGTGCGCGTCAGTCGTCCGTGAGGGGCTGATGCGCTGTTTTGTGTTTATTTTGATTATTAAAGTTTCATTTGATTGTCCGCCAGTTCCCGCCTCCTTCTTCCCGATGATTACGAAGGTTGTATCATTACAATAGTATATATTAAAACATTTAATTATGATAAGACTACAGATATCTGTTAACTTTAATTACATTATTAATAATGCTCAATGATATCTTGAATTTTGTGATTTATTTAGGGAAAAAATCTACTGATTGATTAGAAGGGGTATTTGAGCCTGTGGGGGTATGAAAGATCTGTGGGGTACGAAAGAAAAACAATTGTAACACCATTTTTCTTTTGTGGTAATGACTTAATGCTGTCACAGAGTAAAACATTTTCATTTAATTGACTGAATTTGTCACTTGTGCTGCTAGAAACAATTCATCCAAATATTTGCACCGCCTGCCCCTCCTTTCACAAATACAAACTAAATAACATAATGAAGAGGGGTAAATTGACAAACCGCTAATTCAAGGCAACGTTTACATGCTAATTAAGTCAGGGTTATGCTAATCGGAAGGGAAGTCGTGCACATTGCATGCACACGCATGGTTGCCCCGGAGAGGGCGAGCTGACATGTAAACACGCCCAGCGCCACCGCTGCATGTCAGTGATCTGGTGCACTGAACTTTCACCTGGCCCTGACAGCTACGGTGAATGCGCCCGAGGGCACATAAAAAAGACGGACGGTGGGGTGTGCGTGAATCTATCTGAAGTAATGTGAGGTAAGGAGGCCCTGTATGAACACAATGCAGTGTTTAAAGGAAGGTTCTAGAAGGACAAGGGCTGTTTGGTGTCACTGCTGATCTTCTCTCACCGCCTGCAGCTAGAGCGCTGACTAGCGTTCATATTCGATTATTTGATGAGGAGTGAAAGGGGAACCTAGTTATGCCATCTGTAATCCAGAGCTGTGTAGCTCCACATAATCAGTGTTTAATGACTGACCTCAATCAGAAAACCTGCTGCTCAGCTTTAACACGGTTGTTCACCACTGTGAATACAGATTGGAGAACCTCCAATCACTTCCATTATAATAAAAAAGGGGGCATCACTACGGTTGTGTTCAGAATGGAATAATAGCATACTGCTTACTGCTCAGTATATATGTTGTAAACTGCCTGTTTCTTAAAGTATGTGTAAATAGTATGTAATAGCAATGATAGCTTTACATTGCTGTTACACAACTTTACAAATCTGCATATTAAATTAAAAAATCCAGGGTTTTTATTATTATTTTTAATAAATATGCTAAAAAAAATACTATAATATAAAAAAAAAAATTCTAAACCAATTGTGCAAGTTTTGGGCAGGACTATTTGTTTAGATGATCAACAGCAAACGGAGTGTTTCAGAGCTGAAATAATTCAGTCATAATAAATTACACCCTTTTAAAGGGTTGGTTCACCTATATATTAAAATGATGTCATTAATAACTCACCCTCATGTCGTTCCAAACCCGTAACCCGGAAGAGAAGACAATGCTGAGTAAAGTCATAGTTTTTGCTAGTTTTGGACCGAAATGTATTTTCGATGCTTCAAAAAATTCTAACTGACCCTCTGATGTCACATGGACTACTTTGATGATGTTTTTCTTACATTTCTGGACATGGACAGTATACCGTACACACACTTTCAATGGAGGGACTGAGAGCTCTCGGACTAAATCTAAAATATCTTAAACTGTGTTCTGAAGATAAACGGAGGTCTTACGGGTTTGGAACGACATGAAGGTGAGTTATTAATGACATAATTTTAATATTTGGGTGAACTAACCCTTTAAATGCATTTTTTTATCCAATTTCACTAATATAAAGTCTTGAATCCTTCTTGCATCAAGTATATAATCAATCAATAAACAGGCTCATTTTACTTCTGGTATATTCATGATGCTGGAAGTTTAAGGTAGATTCAACTTGGTAGTGTAAAAATACATTAGTATTAAATCAGAAAAATAATAATAAATAAAATAGTTTATTAGATGATGTAAATACTGTTTATACATTTTTAGAATAAAATATATACATACACACTACCATTTAAAAGTTTGGGGTCAGCAATTTTTTTTCAAGTCTTTTAGGAGCAGCCTTTAGTAAAAACAATTATATTCATTTTGCGAAATATCTATAGATAGAGAAAGAGTGAAAAAGTAATATTACATATATTATAATTTAAAAGAGCTGTTGTCTATTGTAATGTTTTATTATTTATTTCTGTGATGCAAAGCTGAATTTCAGCATCAATACTTGAGTTTTCAGTGTCACATGATCCTCCAGAGATCATTCTAAAGTAATGATTTGCTGCTTAAAAAGAAACATTATTAACTATATTGAAAATATTGTGCTGCTTAATATTATTAATTTTTGTAAGTCTTTACACAAAATGTGTATATTTTTATATTACTTTCAGGTGATGTTGTTGTGGAGTTCAAAAAGTACTAGTTTTGTCGAAATGTCACTTTCTCTCAATTGCCTGCCTGTCTATTTGTGAGACAGAGAGACAGGAGGCGGCATAGAAAGAAATGCTTGTAGTCTATAATCATTTACAAAGGTCAGGCACGAGTGAGAAAGGCAGAGACAGTGAGCCTGCCAGCGCTGCTCTCCATCTCTATTGATCCTTATCTGCAGTTCGGCCCACCAGAATGACTCGCCTGAGAGAAACACCTTAATAACCGCACAGGTTGATGTCGAGTGTAGCGGTTCAATTAGGAGTGCTGGATGAAGTCAAGGACGTGAGAAAACAAAAACACTATTCCTGATCCTAATTCTAGTGCAATTCTTGGAGTCTTTGATATGCTGATTATGAGCTGCAGATTTTTTCTGTGAGTGACTGGCAGTTTTGAGCTCTGGGGGGTTTGGAGGATCTATCACCTTCCAGAACTCCTTATTAACAAGGTGAAGCACGAGGCGCAAACCCCTGATAATGAGCCAACGTAACAATCCAAGAAAACGAGACAGCAGAGCAAGCTCCAAAAAAACAGTTTTCACATCCCACTAGCAAGAGATTATGTATACAACTTGTGCAGTTATGAATGTTCATTGGTTTGTTTTGTTGACTGAATCAAGAAACAATCTGTACGGTTAAAAATATATTATAAAATCAAAGCTGACAAAAAACACGAAGGAAATAAAAAAAAGTGTTAAACAAAGTGTTTAACACGTTACAATCTGAAAATAAATTATAGCTTTATACATAAAAGTGATTGAACAAAAAAAAGCCAAAAGCTTATAAATTGTAAATACATTTTTGAAGAATGTTTAATATAAAAAGTAATACTTCTTCCGAAACACTAAATAAAGCTGTATAATTAATTTAAAGCTAAAAAATATTGTTTTTAAGATTTAAATTATAAAGCAAATTAAAAGAAATTTATTTTTTCCTAAAATACACATATGCATACAAACAGTACAGACCAAAAGTTTGGAAACATTACTATTGTTAATGTTTTTGAAAGAAGTTTCTTCTGCTCATCAAGCCTGCATTTATTTGATCAAAAATACAGAAAAAACATTAATATTGTGAAATATTATTACAACTTAAAACAAGTTTTCTATTTGAATATACTTTAAAAAAAAATGTATTCCTGTGATGCAAAGCTGAATTTTCAGCATCATTACTCCAGCCTTCAGTGTCACATGTAACATCCAGTCTATCACATGATCATTTAGAAATCATTCTAATATTCTGATTTATTATGAGTGTTGGAAACAGTTCTGATGTCTAATATATTTGATGAATAAAAGGTTAAAAAGAACTGCATTTATTCAAAAAAAAAAAAAAAAATTATAATAATATATATTCTAATAATATATTTTCTTTACTATCACTTTTTGTCAATTTAACACATCCTTGCTGAATAAAAGTATTGGTTTTATTAAAAAAAAAAAAAGAAAAAAAATTACTGACCCCAAATTACTGACCAGTAGTGTATATTGTTATTACAAAATATTTATATTTTAAAAACATAGCTTTTTTTTTTTTTACTTTTTATTCATCAAAGTATCCTAAAAAAGTATCACATGTTCTGAAAAAATATTAAGCAGCAGAACTGTTTCCAACTTTGATAATGAATCATCATATTAGAATAATTTCTAAAGGATCATGTGATAATGATCCTAAAAATTCAGCTTTGCATCACAGAAATAAATGATAATTTAAAGTATAATAAATTTAAAAACAATTATTTTAAATTGTAATAATATATCACAATATTACATTTTTTTTCTATATTTTTTATCAAATAAATGCAGGCTTGATGAGCAGAAGAAACTTCTTTCAAAAACATTAGTCTGTACTGTACACCTTTATGTACATTTTAAAATGATAAATTAAGGTAAAAAAATAAAATAAAATTTTTACATTACATAAAATGCAAATATATATAGAATTTGACTGTGCTGCCTTGGTGAAATAAAAATCTGTACTGCTAGAAAAACATCCTTAAAAAAAGAAAAGAAAAAAGGTGCATGACCCATTTGACATGTTTCACTCCAACTTCTTGTTTTAGTAAGAGTCAGGTAAGAAAACAGGAGGGAGGAGGCAGCTGTCTAGGCTTTAAAACTGTCTTTCAACTGAGAAGAGGAGCTGCCGTTTTGCTTTGAGGTGAACCATGTAAATAAATAGAACTGTACTGTTCAGCGTTTCTCTTTCTAGTCTAGTTAGCTATACTGTGATCTAAAAAAAGTAGATGCAGCAAGACCAAAGAAGCTTCAAGAAGTGCTGCTTTCTTTCTTTCTTCATAACGATATGCCCTCAGGTAAGAAAAACAACAGAGTGCTGAAACAAACAATATATCCACAGCAACAGAGAGTCAATGGGCTCTGCGGCTCTAGATTTGAATAAAACATGCTTTGAATGATCGCTGGGGTTCAAAAAAAGATCCTCTTTGACGGATGAGATCTAACAGTGGTTGTCAATACAAACAGAGACATATGGTGACATTGGGACATATGGTGTGTAAATTGCTTATTTACAGAAAGGCGGGGAAATGAAAACAGAGGCATGTGTGTTTTTTTTTTTTTCTAAAAATGAGCCAATTTCTGTATCCAAAGTTCCTGCTTGGCATTAAATAGAAATTACAGCATGAAAGCTGTTTATTGTGCTAATGAGGACAATTCTTTGCCCAAATAATCCAAATTTAAACCATTTTTTTCTAGCCAGTGTTTTACCACTATAGACCGAAGCTTTTAGGCATTTTTTTAATGTTTGACTTCTTAAAACTTGGAAAATAGCACACATTTGAATCATTTTTTGATAGTGCTTTGGTATCTGTTTGAGTCCCCATTTATTCTTCCTGAATGGAAAACAGCAACCACTCTCACAATATATGCTTTTCCTTTCATGAAATGAAGTAATTTTGCTTTCATTAGCATTAAACCTGATGAAAAATCCACAGTGCTCAGACATGTCATGCCCCCCACAAGCCAAAGATGAACCCATATTAAACTCATGAAGGCAGCAAGGTGATGTGACATCTGAGCAAATCGATGACTCCCCCCTCCCCCCACGCGTTAATATAAACTTGTTAGGAAACGTATGAGACCATTTTTCTCAATGTCAGACTTAATGATGTCAAAGTCATGGCAATGGCATAATCATGAAAAATGTATGTCAGGCACTTATATTAGTACTATTAAATAGTCTTCCATAAAGCTCACCTCTTTAGCTTTCTGTTTAAGCCGAGCCTGTTCGGGATCCTCCTGCCTCGAGCGACTCTGCAAGCAAAGAGAAACATTAGAACTAAAATAGACCGGTTTAAATTAGATTCAAGATTCAGATGAACAAAATTAGTGCAGAAATATCCGCTCAGAAAACAATAAAAAGTAACAAACGTAAAGAAACAGTTCACCCAAAAATGAACATACTGTCATTATTTACTAGTATGTCATTCCAAACTGATTTCCAACAGAAAAAAATATCAGCAGCATATAAATTTGAAACAACACTATTAGCAGTAAATAACAACAAAAAATACTAGCTTTTAAAATGACATTTACATTAAGAAAACATTAATGTTTGCAAACAGGGCCTGTTATTCTACCATGATGACAAACAAAATGTAAATGGGTCAAGTCTATTCCCAAACAGTATTTATATGAGACCAGCAACAGAAAACATAAGAACAATTATCTTCTGGCTGACATCTCAATTAGCAGACTGCATTAATTAGAATAGGGACGGCAGTGCACTGGGAGTCAGTTTGGAGCGGGACATCGTTGGCGTCATCATCAGCTTTTGTCGTTTAAGTAAACTAATTACCTCTGCTTTCATGTTGCCATGTCCTTTTCCTGTGGGGAATTGTCACACCCCCACCGTATCTTAAGGAGTGAAACTTCAAGAGAGAGCAATGCATGTTGGGAAGTCGCTACTAGCCGTTTGTTGCTGCTTTGGAATCTATATGCAGTGCCACCATCATAAATTAAATAGTTATGAACTGATTTGCGAGTAATATTATTTAATATGCAATTCCATTCCTTACAGGTCTATATATATATATATATATATATATATATATATATATATATATATATATATATATATATACACACACATATGGGAGTTAATTTGTTTTGGTTAACTTAAATCCCAGTAAAATGGCTAAATGTTCTGATTAAAATTTAAGTACATTAAGTAAATTAAAATACACAAAAATTAGTGTACATTGGCTGATATTACAGATTTTTAAAAAAGAAGTTGAAGAAATAAATTTAATTATCAACCAATTTTGGATATTAAACTATTCATGTTTGGCCTCCCTAAAGTTAATTTATTCATTTCTAATAATCAAATTTCACTGTCAGTTGTAATCTTTGACTAAATCTTTGTATAAGGAATATACAAAGAATATACACTTTTAGCATCCAAAACAATTGATAACATTTTTTTAGACAAAATAGTAAAGAATTTTAACCTGAAAATTATCGGTTATCGGCAATACCATGAAAATAATTATCAGCTTATATAAACCAGAATTTTAATATTAAATAATACGCTCTTCCTGAACAGGCCAAGAGAAATGGGATCTGATTGGTTAAAGTAGTGAAAAAAAAACACCTTTCCAAAAGGAATTCTCTGAGTTCAGTACAAACTGCACTGGTAGTATCTGTGATACTGTTGATTCCCACAGAAAATAATTGAGACGTTCCCCCAAAACATTTACTTTACATTTATTATCAGCTGGTGTGTGTGTGTATATATATATATATATATATTTTTTTTTTTTTTCTATATATTGCAAATTTTCTTCATGTTAACATGTGGTTACCATTTTATCATCAAAAGCTCAACGTTAACCTTTAATGTTTTTTTTTTTTCAAAATCTCAAAATGAATATATGTATATATATATATGTATATATATATATATATATATATATATATATATACATATATATATATATATATATATATATACATATATATATATATATACATATATATACATATATATATATATATACATATATATATATATATATATATATATACATATATATATATATATATATATATATATATATATACATATATATATATATATATATATATATATATATATATATATATATATATATATATATATATATATATACACACACACATACATACACACTGTATTTTTCGGACTATAAGTATATGTCATGAGAAAAAAAAAACATATAAGTCGCACTGGACTATAAGTCGCATTCATTTAGAACCAAGAACCAAGAGAAAACATTACCGTCTACAGCCGCGAGAGGGCGCTCTATGCTGCTCAGTGTAGACTACAGGAGCACTGAGCAGCATCTCTGGCAGTATAGAGCGCCCTCTCGCGGCTGGAGACAGTAATGTTTTCTCTTAGTTCATTTCTCTCGGTTCATGTCAAATTAATTTTGATAAATAAGTCGCACCTGACTATAAGTCGCAGGACCAGCCAAACTATGAAAAAATGTGCGACTTATAGCCCGGAAAATACGGTATATAAAAAATAAAAAAAGAGAAGGGAGGGAGAAGGGAGAAGGTTTCTTCTTAACCTCATGTCTAGCAGTTTTTTTTTAAAGCCATGTAGTCAGCATTCACTTGATTGTTGCCAAAAAGGTAGTGATGCCTTAAGGTTCATTACATATAACATGATTTTTCCCCAACAAACTGTGAGTGAGATAGTGTCACTTCCTTAGAAAGAAAGCAACTTCAAGGCAAATTTAAAACATCTTCTCTCGCTCCTAACAGAAGTCTCATTCCCTTTCCCCTGATGTACTCCAGTCCAGGCAACAGTATAATCAAATCAACTTGAGACTGGATAAATCCCTCAGGCTTTGCCATTACTGCAATTTGCTGCAGCATGAAGGAGACCAAGTGCAATCTTATGTCTTAATAACACTGCCTTTTCTCTCCAAGGCTTAAAAGCACAACCGGTTTCTTTTAAACAGTGGCCAACACATGCGGGAAAAGCCAGCGTTCAACTGGCAAGCCATTGATGCCACTCCCGCATCTCTCAAACCTACTTTTGCGGCTTTCATTAGCAGCTCCCGTTCTTCATCATCTTTCCTCTGCTTCTCAATCTTCTCCAGCTGCTCAAAGAATTTGAGCTGGGTCCGCACATCTGATGCCTGCTCGTACAGCTCCTCATCCTGGGGAAACAAAAAACGGCACTTGTCATCAACAAGTTCATCACCTTTACGTTGTTATAAGCATGAACTAACTTTTCCCCTGTTTGCCTAAAGTTTCACTCTTTTCCCTTTCGCTCGTAAATGAAAGTGAAGTTAGTAGGTCACCCAGAGCTAATGGGATAATTGTGTGTTTCGCAGTGTTTCTTTGAGGCAACCCCCAACTCTTTTTCCTTCGATGGTTGTTCTAGCGTTGCAGGTAAAAGAGCTGTGTGAGGCGCAGCGGAGGACCAAAGCTGAGCGAGGCGCAGACACACACACACAGGAACCCACGCATTTTTGTGCACTTCTGAGGCTATAACCTATTAGCAGCAGGAACGGCACTGCTCTTCTCATCTCTTCTCACGCACTTTCTTTTGCGCTGAGGCTTCGCCTCACTCGCAGGGCCAACTTTTCTCGTCTCCATTCAAGTTTGGCTTGTTTTTTCGCTGATGTCAACAGGCTGACTTCATACAGCTGTGCCAGTTACTCATTTTGAACAGTTTGTTCCAAAATCAGAATGGGACAAATCGCAACATGACACTGTATCCTCTCTACAACATTCTTTTTCTTCATAGCACAAAATGAAAGTCTAGATTTCCATTTTTTGGGAACTTTTTCTTTCCCCTCAAGCTGAATAACTTTTGGTCTTCTATGATAACAAGGTTAACAAAACTTATTGTATTAAAATACAATAATTAAATAATACAAAAAATTCACTTAGCAACAACACAGGAAGCTTTGGTGCTCTACATTAATATTACAACCTATTATGATCAATACCAATTTGGATTCTGAATGATTTTTGGATTGGCATCTCTTACAGTTTCCACACAAATATTAAGCAGCACAACCTTTTTGTATAGCCCCTTTCACACTGCGATTCCGGATACACAGGTAATGTGTCCCGGCTCGCTAGATTTTGCACTTTCACACTGCCAGTGATTACCCGGAATATGTGCGTGCGTTCACACACAACCTGTAAAGATCCCGTAAAGATACGTGACATCAGGCTGTGACGTGTAATGTACGAGTCGAAAACGCTAGGCACGTTAACTTTCACTTAAGCTGGTGAACTTTCTCAGATTCAGCACGGAAAGTGAGAAGTTGACTGATCTCTGCTTCATTACAGTTTGCTAATTTTTTTTTTGCGAACGTTGATCTTCCTTCAAAACACCCGGTAAAAGCATTGAGCATTATCTACAACACACCCTTTAAGGCATTGGTTCTGGCTTTTGCTTACATAGCACTCATTCCGGGACTGAACCCGGTAATGTTACTAGGTCCCCAACTCTGGATCAATCCAGGAAACAATCCCGGGACACGTTTGCATTCACAGAGAAGGCGACCCGGCAATGTTCCGGCAATTTTCCGGGTCTGACGTGCAGTGTGAAAGGGGCTTATGTTTCTTAAGGGCCAAATCATCAAATAAGAAAAACTTCCAAAGGATCATGTGACTGAAGACTGGAGTAATGGATGCGGGAAATTTTGCTTTGTGATTACATAAACTACATTTTAAAGTATATTCCATCATAGTTTTTTTACAGGATTCTACAAAATTCAATTACAGGCAGATGTTTTCATCAAGTGTTTCTCTCGCTGTCTTATATATATATATGTGTGTGTGTGTTTGTGTGTGTGTGTGTGTGTGTGTGTGTGTGTATTTTAAAAAATTCATAATTCAAGTCCATAATTCCAAAGAACACAGAACAAGATTATGTGAATTATGATCTTTTGTTGCAAATGCTTAAATATGTAGGTTTTAGTGATATAGTGTTGAAGTGGATCACTGATTATTTGACTGGAAGAACTCAATGTGTGTCCACAGATAATTATATTTCTGCTCCTTTATTATTGAAGACAGGTGTTACTCAAGGATCAATTATGGGACCAATTTTATTCTCCATCTATATAAATGAACTTGGTAAAGGAGTTGAGCCAGCAAATGTACACTTTTATGCAGATAATGATATCATCTGCACTATGGCTCCATCTTTAAAAGTGGCAATGGACTCTCTACAGAATGCTTTTAATTTATTTCAGACTTCTCTTGGTAACTTAAAATTAGTGTTAAATGCTAGAAAAACACAGTCCGGATTATCATTAAATGATTTTATGATTCAAACTTTAAATGGAACAAAGATAGAAAGGGTTGCATTTTACAAATATATTGGTACCTTGCTCGATGATAAACTGACTTCTAGTTCTCATATCGATAGATTTTTAAAGAATTTGAGACCAACGTTAGGTATTTATTTTCATTTAAAAAATGTTTCTCCTTTGTTGCTCAAAAATGTTTAGTAGAAAGTACTCTTCTATCAGTATTGGACTATGGTGATACAATTTATATGCATGCACCTATGAATGTTTTTTGAAAAAATTGGATGTACTTTATCATGCTGCTTTATGATTTGATATTGGTACAAGTGTCCGCACACATCACTTTTAATGTAAATTTTTTTATTTTAAAAGCTTTAGTAGGTAAATTACCACAGTATATATCTAGTTTGTTGACATATTGCACAACTATTTATAATACCAGATCAACAGATAAACTCTTACTTAAGATGCTGATTTTTCATAGAGATGGGTTGGTCTGCTTTTTCTAATTATGCTCCATATGTATGGAATGAGCTTCAAGGTGCATTGCATATGGAATCTGTACCATATCTCGCTATGTTTAAAAATATTTTAAAGTCTGTTTACATAGAGCAGTGTATGTTTTAATAACTGACTAGGATTTGTATTGTTTTTAGAAAATTGTGTTTTATGTTTATTTTGTGTATGGTGATATGTATTTCTTTGTAACTTTGTCCTTTGCTGCCTATCTTGACCAGGACTCCCTGGTAGAAGAGATATTGTATCTAAATGGGACCATCCTGATTAAACAAGTAAATAAAATAAATAAATAAATAACATGTTTAATCATGTAAAAATAACTGATCAGTTTGAAAAAAATATTGACTGATTTTTGTCTTGGACATAAAAGGAATTATAAGTAGTTAGTAGGATAAAATGAGTTCAGTTCAATGTGCTGTACAACAAAAGTCTTACCCTTACTAGTCTTACCCTTACTAGTCTTACTCGTGTAGTCTACTCTTACTTGTGTATCTTCCATGATCAAGACACAGGTTAGTGTTAACATTAACGGTTACATTTTCAGCGTGAAGGACGTATAACGAGAAATTTTTGGCAGGAATAGTCAGTTTCTCTTTGAAGTTCTGAAGCGAGTGGCTCAGGTATTGGTTCTTACTTTGCAGGAGTCAGTGCGGTGTTGCGCAACGGCCGAGACTTTCTCCAGCATGGAGCGCAGCCTGGACTGAGTGGCATGAGAAATGAGAGTGACCGTCTCCATTGACATCTCTGTCACGCCGAACTTCTTGGCTGAAAAGATACAAAGTTTGGTGTTAAAGTCACTCGGGAAGGTAGAGAAAAAGTGATTCTTTGAGCCTGGAGCACAAAACCAATTAAAAAGACAAGTATTATTGTTTTGTTTCTCAAACCTGCCTCATGATATGACCTAATTTAACTGGTAAACACTTCACTGCCACACTTTGCATCTGTCACACCCACACACTCACTCACTTCCCATGACTCTCTCAACATCATATCCAGCAGGTGGCGCAACACTCCTCCTCCCCGTTCCCTCCTCCAGCCATCTCACACACACACACACACACACACCTCCCCCGGAGGAAGATTTACATTTTTAACACACTCCACCCCACCGGCGACAGCATAACAACCACAGCCGGGCTCCATGTAATAGCACATATCCGCAGGCACTCATTGGTATGCACTGTGTGCTAAATCAAGTGCACGGGGGGAGAAAGAGTTTGCTTAAATACAATAATGGAGGACACTTTTTTTTGGATGAGAGGATCCAAAAACCTGCTTCATGTCTACACAACAGTCTACTGTTTCTTCATGTGAAGTATGTGAAGGTTAACTAATCATTATTAATGAGATGCTGGTGCAGTATGTTTGCAGACTGCATGTATAACATTTAGGTGTCTGGTCTTGATTATTGAGCCTATTTTGTGTTGATATGCACCTTTTCCTATTTAGTAAGGTAGAAAAGAAAACCTTTACGAAAACGTATTAAGTCTAAAATCATATTAGAATGACCAACAGCTTTGCCATCACAGAAATAAATTACTTTTTTTTATAAATATTAAAATTGAAAATAGTTCTCTGAAACGAATGATATTGTATAGAATTACATAATATTATACAGTATTATATAGTAACCAGTACTGTAAATATCTCACATTTACAATGTAGCATTCAAACTTGGCTTGCTAGTGGTGGTCACGCAAGTAAGTGCTCTGGAATACCCTCAGACCGACCTGGCGACTATCTAGAAGACCTCAGCGTCACCTTCAGTACCCTAGCATGTCTGTGACTTATGAGGGCAAGCATGCTCACATTTTCTGTGAAATGCAGAAAATCCCAATTGTTTACATGTAGCATCTACGGGTATTTAGATTAGAAGGCATTGATTCCTTGAAATGTGCATTGTTTGTTTATGCAGGGACATTCAGACTGCACGGAAGTGACCTTGTCAGGGAAGAGGCCCGAGGCAACCTCACATTTCACCACACAGCAAACTAACAGAGAGCCATCAGAAGACGGCCTATAAAGTATTCACATACAGCCTGAGGAGGCCTCAAGCTCAGACACAGGACATTCATTAGCCTGACTTAGCAAGTGAGTGACCAGTGGAAGTGCACTAGAAAAGAGCCCTAGTCTTAGGCGGAAATCAAAGAGAGGGGACTAAAATGTTACCAATCACTGAATCTCTGCTTTTTAAGTCTAGGGTGGTTCACATTACAAACAAGAATAAAAGAACCACCAAAATTCTTTACCTACTTTGATATTTTGTCCATGTATAAATATATAGTAATTAACAACAAACGTAATACTAACAATAACTGATTTATTATTAATTATTACTAACAACTAATAATGACCGATTTCTCCAGGTTGTAGGCTACTGATTGGCTAGATGATTTTGAAATCATGTAGTACAATGTATTAGTGTCCAGATCCTTAATTATGGCCAAACATCTCATGTACAGCTGTCTCTCTGTGTGGGGTTTAAATCAAGCAGCTGAATCATAAAGCTTAGAAAAGAGTGACACATCTTTCCTGTCTCATTGGGCCGGCTTTCATCAGCTTTTTGTTTAAATCCATTCATAATCCCACACCCATTTAAAGATCCATCCTCAAACAACGTCAGTCAACACTGATACAGTAATTAGACAGAATATTAACTGCCCACACAGTGGCGGTACAGCTTAAACCTCTTTATGACTGTAAACCTGCCAGGAGAAACTGATCCTGACAAGCACATTGCCAAAATGCCGATGAGAGTATTGCAGCGACGGGTTATTGCATACCAGTCTCCAGGAGCCGTTTGTGAAGCAGACTGGCAGGAAGGAAGGCCTCGTCCTTACAGGAATGGATTTGGGTGCCCACCAGCTCTGAACCTGTGGCCAAGATACGGGCGTTCTCCTCATTTAGGTTCACACCAGCCATGGATGCCACATCATTGATGTCGTCATCATCCCTGCATACACCAATACAAGAACAGATTTACCATGCATGGAACAGGTATATTATGAGATATATGTATATATATATATATATATATATATATATATATATATATATATATATATACACATATACACCAACACTTAAACACTCAAATTATATGAAATTAATTTATAAGATATATTTAGACAAGGTTATGTTTTGTATATATGTAAATAAAATAAGAAAATATTAAATATTTTAATTTATACAGTACTATAAATTACTGTATATTTTACATTTATTTTATTTTTTATTAACACAAATATTGTTTTCTATGTTTATATGTATAAGTGAGAAGCTGCCTGTGTTTATTTATTAATTTAAGAAAAGCTTACTGGAGATTTAAACAAATTTATTTTAAATATTTTTTAAAAAAGATTGATTTTTCTTGACCATATTAATAAATAGTCATGAACATGACTTCATTCCATCACAGTCACTCTCAAATTCTGTAATGCCCTAATGCCATGAAATAACTAACAATTCTAGAGAAACGCTGCCTCCTACTGGACTTTTGGAAACCCTACCTGAAAGTCCCACCCCCCGGGTCATTCAGCTTCTGTTTCTGATTGGCCATGGCTTGAACAGCCACACCCATGGGGCTCCTCACTTGCAAGGGTGTCCCAAAAGCACCTGCAATAAAACTTGAAATTATACTGGGGAACGTCCATTGTAGTCTTGCATGAGAAAAGGAACACTTAAGCTTCAATAACTTTCCTTTAGTGGGTTTAAAATGGACTCTAAGCTCATTAAGTCTCTCAATAACTTACCTTGAGCACGGACTGTCTGTGTAATCACCATTGGCATCCGTGTCGGAGTAGCCTGAACCCCAGGCCTCTTAACAGCCTGAGGAGAACAAAACCACAGAGGATTCGAAAATTCTGAGTTATTTTTCGCTACTGAAGTTTAAGTCCGAGATGCTTATGTATCTTACCAAGCCTAAGATCATAACATTAATCTTATAACATGAGCTTTAGAAAACTTAATGGCCAAATAGATGCATTAAAATAATCCTAATATATAAATAACTAATATATATATATATATATATATATATATATATATATATATATATATACACACACACAGAGTTTCTGAAGGATTTTTGAGGTCAAATTTAAGACTTTAAGACCTTTTTAAGACCTGAACGAATAAAATTTATACCGTATGAGCAGGGTATGGCAATATCTATAGTACCATATAAAAGTACCATAAAATTACTGTAAAAAAAAAAAAAAAAAAAAAAAAAAAAAAAAAAAGCTTAATTTACAGTTCAGATACACATTTTCACAAAAAAAAAAGTTGTATAAAATTATAAACTTTACATTTCAGCCTTTAAAGTCAAAAGTATTAATTAATATATTAATTTAAACAATTATCATCAATAAATTATTATATCAATTAAATAACAAATTAGGGGTGTACAATATTAATAAAAAAAAAAAAGATCTCCAAAATATTCAGGGATTTTATCAATAACGATAATTAGATGATATTTTGCTGCTTGTGTTATTGTGCTGATATCATAAGGACTACCGTGGACAGCGGACTCCTGAATTTTGTTATATTCTTCATATTCTGTGTGGTCAGTTAACAGCAGTAATAGAAATTAATAACTTCCATCAAGTTTTATGGGCATTTTTACCTTTTAAGTCATTTTTTTTCTAAAACTGTGCACCATCTCTTAAGTCAGATTCTTTCATTTGGGTTGTTACCAAGCAAATTAAATCAGCATCAACAGAATTTATCTTTGCAATGCAGAGGAAACACAGAAACTGCTTTAGAAGTGTCATTTACACACTGTTTAATCCAGCTCAGAGGGACATAGAATACCTTAACCTGCAGTTATAAAAGCATGAATAATGTTTTGATATTTTAAATAAAATATTGAAAACTAATGTTTGAAATAATAAAAAAAAATGAAAAGATACCTTAAATATGAAATTAAATCTGCCAGTAGGCGGCAGTAAGTCACTGTTAATAAGAGAGTCATTCGATTGAACCGAATCAGTTAAAAGGTTGATTCGGGAACAAAACAGCCTCCTGTTGCTCAGAGATGCTGTGCTGTTTTTTTTTTTTTTTTGAAGAAAGAGCAAAAACAGTAAATATGGTGTCTAAAACATAATCCCTTAATATTAACTACTTGTTTATTTATTAACTTGTATAAATTCAATATTACATTTGTAATCATGCTTGCTTTTGGAGAAAAAAACAACAACGACACTCTTCATGTGATATTAAATATATGAAATTATATAAATATAAACTTTCTGCCCCATCTTAAATAGTAATAATTCTAAATGCATTTTAATAGTCTGATTAATGCATGCAGTGAAAGACGCACTCTAAATGCCTGAACGCACACACTAGTCTAACCCTTACACAGTCAATGGTCTAACCTAGTAAACCTACTACTGTATACTTCATCAGCTAATGTATGCGTGCACTCTGTAGGTGTGATATACTCATATCATCAAATCACACATCATTAAAACTACAATTATGATAATAATCACAGACCATACATATGATATCACACACCCCATGTTTAGATTTTGGGGTGGTGTTAGTGCAGTGGATAAGACCCTTGGTGTGAGAGACACGGGTTCGAATCCACTGTGAGACACCAATGTGTCCCTGAGCAAGACACTTAACCCCTAGTTGCTCTTGAGGCGTGCGACCTCTGACATATATAGCAATTGTAAGTCACTTTGGATAAAAGTGTCAGCTAAATGAATAAATGTAAATGTAGATTTTTAGAATGCATTGTCTTTATATCGATTCACCAGTTCACATTTAAAGCTCTGCATGTTTGAAGGGTAAAAACATTGCTCAATTTTAGCATTGTTCTGAACTCTGAACAAAACCGTTGTATTGAAAATGCTCATTCATTCTCTGCCAGCAGGTGGAGCGTATGGTAGAAATATAACTTTCCCCGGTTACAGCAGAACACAAAGCAGCACGGCACCGGACTTTGAATGTGAAGCGCTCGTGTTTATTCAATGAAATCATAAAGCTAGCCTTTTGTTTAATTTTCACATTCAGCCTTATCGCAAGTCTGGTCTTTCCGTCCCCAAATTTAAGACCTCTTAATCATAATTAAGACTTTCTTGTACAATTTAAGACTTTTTAAGGCCTTAAATTTGATACAAGTAATAGTAGTTTTTAAGACCCCACAGAAACCCTGTGTATATATATATATATATATATTTTTTTTTTTATACATTGGATGTTCAATATATTGCCCAAGCCTACAATAAACCCTAGGAAAGCATGAGTACCATGGTTGTAGTGGAAGCCAGGGCAGCAGCTGGTCTGATGGCAGATACAGTGGTGGGCAGTGTGCTCGGCACTGGAGCTTTAATTGTGTTCACCGACAGTGGGGTGGATGTAGTAGCGGTCTGAGACAGCTGAGTTAAAGACTGCTGGGAATTCAGAAGAGTCAGACGAAGAGCAGGCAGGCTTTTCTGTACAAAGAGAAGGGGAGACAAATTTCAAGTTTATGTAAACACAAAAGCCAAATTTTGCGTCTTAAAAGCCTAGCCCACCCAAAAATGTAAATTCTGTCATCATTTGGTCACCTTCATTTTGTTCAGAACCTGTATTATTTTATCTCTTCTGCTGAACACAAAAGTAGACATTTGAAGAATGTTGATAAAACCGTTTCAGTCTCCATTGATTTTCGTTGTTGTTGTTTTTTGTCCACACAATGGAAGTCAATGAGAACTGAAACAATTTAGTTACCATCTTTTTTTAAATATCTTCCTTTATGTTTTACAAAAAGACATGAGGGTGAGCAAATGATAACAGAATTTACTTTTTTTGGGTTTCTCGAATTAAGAACAATAAATGCAACTGCTTTTTTTTTTGAGTCCTACCTTCAAAAAAGGGATCAGGTACGGTTGAGGAGATGATTTCAACTCCGTCTGAAGGCGATTTGTAAACTCCTCGGGCTCAATTTTTGCGTCCTTTGCAGATTTTAGAAGGCAAAATGCACATCAGTTATATCACAGATAAAATCGCAGATGCTTTATGAAAAGATTTACTCCTGTCACAGTATAAGTACTGAAAGTTTCAACAACCAGCTCAAGGTTAAAGAAAACAATTCAGGGCTCAAAACTAAGGATTGCCCCATTACACAAGCACTTTCTGATCAATAAATCTTTTCGTGCCTTGAAATGCCTTAAATACATGATTCATACAAATTTTTACCAGTATGACTTATCCATGACTTTTGAGACAATATTCATGACTGTTCATTAATTTTCAAGTTTACATTAAAATAGGAATAAAAATCTGTTCAAATTCCGCACCGTGGATGTTAACTAAATTTAATGACTATTAATGATACTTATTTGCTTTATATTTGTTTTAATAATAAGTACAAACTGTGACTGTGCCAGATGTTACTCCACGCAGAGAAGATATCACATCCCTGAATATTATAATTTATTTAACTAATATTATAAACTAAACTCAGAACCTAATTTGCATTTAGGAAACCGTTTAGGTCTAACAAGTATCCTAGTATTCAGGGATAGAAATATACAGAAATTAACATTACATTGTACATTAAAAACAGATTAATCCTTATAATTAAAGTTACGAAAGTTATTTAGTCAAGAACAGTGATCAAGAGCTCTCTTTTCTTTTGTTGTTTGATTAACATTAATGACAGACGGCACAGCTTTATTAGGCGGCTGTGCCTTAAAGACCACCAATGGATTTCTTTCTCAACAATTACTTACATACATGAGGATACTCCGCAGGGTGGGCATTTTGACAATTTTGTTTGATTTTGGCGGCCGAATGTCACCTGACTAAACCCGGAAAACAGGTCTCATCACTTCCGTGTTAACAGCCATATTAAATAATGGTGATATCAACAGACTTTTAAGGTAATGAGTTAAACTAATTGCATGCAACATGCAACAATGACCCGATCAGGCAACTGACATTTCTTTTAACCGTCTCTAAATGCGAGCGAAAGTCTGGTTATCGCAGCGTGCAGCGGCTCTCTTGTAGTGCAGATGAGATGCGCTGATGTAAAGATGTTTTGAGAGGATGAAAGAGAGAAGACGAGGTACCGCTGAATTACTTTTGCTGTTTTCATATGACTGATTCGATCTAATACTCTGTGTGGGTTTATTTATATCTTACCCGCATGCTATAGTAAATAAATGTTTACACAATGGAAATCAGGGGCATTAAGTGTGAATTCATAGCATTGTAGCAAATTATGCGTGTTAAAAAAAACTTTTGTAAGTAACAAAAACAAAGTTGAATAAAAGGTAAAAACATCAAAACAAAGAAAAATGATAATTATGCCAAATTTAAACTATAAAATGTACACAAAAGTGCTTCTGCAGGAACAGAGCAGCCTTAATGTGGCTATGCATAGACACCTTTACTGCCCTGTCTGAAAAAAGGAAAATATTTTTTTTGAGCCCTGCAACTGCTGACATCTTTAGTTTAGCATGAGAATATCACTAGAGGAAATGAACTACTAGATCAATTGTTTTATTGACAGTGAAACAATAATGAAGTGTCTCAATCAAAACATTGCTGCTAGTGATGCAGATCTACACTAAAAAGCTAAGACTTACCAGCAGATCCTGTACTAGTGCCTTCACATTCCGAGATGTTTCTGGCGAGGGGGAATTATGGGATGCCAGTTTGATGAGCGTCGCTAGGAAGTTCCTGCACTTCTTTACATTCTCTTGCATTTCCTGAAAAGAAAAATCCCAGTATTTTAATGAAATAGAATTCATGTCCATTAATAGTAAGTGACATTATGAATGAAAACGTTTTAGCAGTACCTGAGAGAGGACAGGGGCTCGGTTAGCTGGGGCAGCAGCAGAGGTGGTGATGGGACTCTGAGGGGACACGGAGGGCTTGAGGACTGTCTGCGGCGCAGGCTGCACACGCGCCCCTGCTGTAATGACTGTGGTGGTGGGCTTCTGAGCCGAGGTGATTGTCACCACTGCTGTCTTCTGCTACAAAAGTTAAAGCCAAGCTGAGGTAAGGAATGTTTCAAGTGGTTTGTGCACCACAACAAAAAGAAATGTTTTGCCCATGCTTTCAGTTTGAACTGTACAGATTGAAATAACACAGTAAACAACACATTTAAGGAACAGTTCATCCAAAAATGAAAACCATGATTCACCCACTCTCAGATCATCCCAAACCCATATGTTGTCTTTTTTTTTTTTTGCAGAACAGACAAAACAATTATCAAAGTACAATTCACATTAAAAAAATTGTATTCAATGGAAGTTCACCACAGGTTATTAAATGTCAAAAAGGGCAAAAAAGCATACAAAAACAAAAAACACTTTATTTAAGTGCCAGTGACCAAATCTGAGAACGTTTAATAGTCTTGTGTGATTAACAGAAGCAAATCAAATAAGATGTCACGATGTTTGGTTACAAGCCACTTGAGAAATGATGTTTGTTGTCACTGCCAACCAACCGGCACCTCATTTGATTTGACTGTAAATCAGAACGAGATTATCTGCAAATAAATCACTTACATTTAAGCCTTTTCACCACACAAAGCTATCATTTGGTTTCAGAACACTTCAAAGGTCATATGGACTCATTTAAAGGTGATTTTACTTTGGAACAAAACAGGAGAACCATTTCATTTCATTAGTGGAGTACAATTGTCCAATACACCATTCAATTTCACTGCATGGAAAAAAAGATGCAATGAAAGTTGCAACAGAGGTGGTCTTTCTTTATAGTTATTATTCACTGCCAATACAATATTATGATGCAACAAGAGTTTGAAATGCTTTCAGATGACCGGTCTTGCTCATACCTGGGCAACAGGTGTAGTGACTCTGAAAGCCGTTCCAGCAGTGGGTGTAGCAGGTCTCGGTGACAGGGTGCCTTTATTTTGGTTCTGAGCTTTGGCCTGGGCTAGGACCTGTTGAGGAACCAGTGCCAGCTGTCCGGCCTCCGTGCGTACCAGCACCATACCTTAAAAAGAACATAGGGAAAAATTCAACAAATCATATAGGAGTAATTAACGAAAAATTCAACAAATCATATAAGAGTAATTAAAAAAGGAAAAAGTAGTAACAATACTTGACTTATTACACTCATGTCATTCCAAACCTTTGACTTACTTTCTGCTATAGCACTTAAAACATATTTTGAAAAATGTGCAGTCACATTAGAAAAACTTTGCAGGCCAAAAATGCATATCCTGTCAGTAATTTAGTGATTTATGAAGCACAGCTCACACAGAAGTCACTTTTAAACCAAGAAGTATTTTGTTGGTAAACGGAGCAAATCCACTTTTGATAAAAAAATTATAATAATAAAAAAAAAATGCCCTCACGTGGAAATCCCAATTGCAGGGATTTCTTTTGAAATGACTGGATTTTGATTTTTGAGCATTCGCAAAACTATGGTAAATATGACCACAATCAAAGTTTTTTTTATTCTACACAAAGTCAATGGGGTCCAATTTTATTTTGGACCCCATTTACTCACATTATATGCACACGATATCCTCTATGATATCTTATGCTGCAAATAAATTAAAAATAAATAAAGTCATTCAGGTTTACAACAACATTAGGGTGACTAAATGATGACAGATAATCTCCGTTCCTCCTGTCCCTGTAAACACCCTCTTTTTTGCAGCTGGTCCCCCTTACCGCTTCCCAAGATTTTACCTGGAGGTATGGTGAATCCCGGCGGTAACTGAATGGTAGTTTGTTGCTGCGGTCTGACGATCAGCTGGGTCGTCGGAGCCCCTGGACGCTGTGTTGGCACCGCAGTTGCCGTCCCCTGAATGGGGGTACCAGGTCTCAACAGGGTCGTAGGCTGCCCTACGAGAGCAGTCGTTGCTGGCTTTGCAAGGACAGAGGGTGTGCTTGCCACAGGAAGTGAGGTCACCACTGGACTGGACGACACTATAATCTGAGTGGGAGTGCTGGGGCGCAACCCTACGGGAGTCCCGGGGAGCTTGTTCGGGACGATGGCTTTAATCTGGTTTTGAAGGTCAGATTTGGGCTCTGTGTTTGTGAATGCCACGGATGTGGGCACAAGACCGGCACCCTGCACGGGCAATCCTGAGACTTTGGGGTCACCTCCATTGTGTACGACATTTTTGATGGTGTTAGGAGGCCTGTGCAGTGCAATGGTGGGGTTTGCTTGACTATCTAGTGACATATTCGCATGTGGCAGTGTGCTGCTGGGCTGAGCAGGCACAAAAGCAGTATTTGTACTAGTAGGAGCAGACATGTCGCTTTTACCATTACCCACAGCTGAACCAATGTCAATACCGTTCACAGAAGCAGGAGCAGAAGCGATGACAGAAGAGTTTAACGTGCCACTGCTTCCGTTCACAGTCTGTATTCTGGCGGGAACCGTCCGGACAGCAGACGCGATGTGATTTGTATTGGGGTGAGAGTCTGTAGGTGCTGCGTCACTTGAACAAGTTGATGGGTTTGATGAATGATATTGCACCCGTTTCGCGGCTGCAACCGAATTCGCAGAGGTGTTAGTCAGGTTCGAGGTGGACGGGACAGAACTGGACGCCGGTATCCTGTCTGGACCGTTCTCTTGAGAGTTTCCCTCCTGGTTTCGCTCTGGCTGTCGCTGCTGCTCCAGTGTTGTTCCTACTTGGGCGGGCGGCAGTTTACCCAAGTGTGGATTTAGCGCGTTTGAGGGTCTCCTGGTGTCGCCTTGAGGACCGACCGCCTTGTTTTGTCCACCCAACTGCGATTCTAACGAGCCTACAAGGTCACTGACGGCTTTTTCGTCCACTTCGGAGTAGAGCATATCTTCCAGTGGATCGGGGACGCCCGCCATCTTTGAGAGACGCTTGAGAAATGCGCACCGCGCGTGCGTTGTTTTGCTGCTGAGGCATTGTGGGAAACGTAATGACATCATGAGCAAGATTTACAACTGTCTTCATAACCCTGTCATATGTTTGTATCGTAAAGATATATATATATGATTCTATAAAAAATTTATAACATTTTAATAAGTAAACATACATTAAAATGAAACATATTAAAATACGTTTAGATAATAAATATATTTATATTTTTAGGATGATATTTCCAATATTTAGATATTCGAATAAAATAAATTGATATTAAACTCATGTATATCTTCAATAGTAATATTTATAGATGAAGAAACAGTTTTATAGTTTCATACATTTTTGGAGTTGTCCTCATTGGTCTTGTTTTTGGTCATATTTGTATTAAATGTAATTTCAGGTCTTTTTCAATTATGACATGTCTTATTAAGAATAATATTTAAGTAACATGCTACTTCTATTAGTTAAAGTCCGCATAAATAAATGTAAATATGGGGAAAATAAACATGTTTCTAGCTGTAAAGGCAGAAGTTCAACAATATCTCGAAACAATAGTGAGAAAAAAATAAGTAATCTGAAAAATGTGGGGGTTTTATTTATAATTTTTTTACATTCAATTTTTTTTAATTATCTCTCCTAATGTACCTATTGACTGTATTAATAAATCTGTAAACAACAACAACAACAACAACAAAAATAAATAAGCCTGATTCTTGGCCTTCCATACTTGAAACTTGTTAAATGTTTTTTTATTAAATATAAAAGTAAATAAGTGTAAATAATATCAGAAATAAGATTTTAGTTTGGGAAGCTTTGATTAGTAATATGATATCTATCTCTAAACAGATTGTACTCTGCGTAAATACAACGCAACAGTGAGTTTTCTGGTGTCTGGTTCATGTGCAGATCACGTGGTATTTAGCTGGACCAATAGAATTGCGATTCGTGTTGAACGGCCAAAATATTAAAAACACTAGAATCGGCTTTTTAAAAATAATTTTAAAGGTGCTGTCTGCGCGAGTGAGTACAAGCGCTAAATATGGGGAAATATACGTCTTGTTATTAATTGTTTAAATTAACGTGGCATGATTTAATAATGCGAATATGTCAAAAGATCTGTTGTTGATAATGCGATAGAGTTAGATAACAAACAGACGTCATGTTCATGTTAGCAAGCTGGCTAATCGAGCTCATCAGTCTTATGAAAGTTGGATTCGAAAGGCGTAATACTGGAAGTTTCAGATGTCTCATTCTTATTAAATGATACAATATAAAGAAAATATAGTAAAATACATAACATTGCAAAATAAATATTGTCCATACACTGGCAAACGCAATATTCTAAACAATTTGATAAAAAAAAAAAAAAAACAGTTATGTTCTATTTAATACAATGTTATTAAATAAATTAAATAAATTATTTTTTATTTTGGATTTTGTTTAAAACTGTATGTTGTGCAAAACTGCTGTTAACTAGGGGGCGTGGTGTATCATGAATATTATTATAAACAGCAGGTTGAAAAAACTTTGGATAATTCCCACTGTACAAATAAGTGAAATTGCATTGGTCTATATTTTATTTAATAATTTATTTTCTGTGATCTATATTTTCAGATTCCTTCTAATGTATTATTATAATGTTATTAAGAGTTGTAGCTCTTATCTGTGTATTAGTTTAGTGTTTAGACAGGTTTAACTCTTCCATCCTCTTATCAAACAGCCAGAAACATGGCCACGGCACAGTCAACACTGATGTTCGCAGTGTGCATCGTGATGATAACTGAACTCATACTGGCCAGAAAGGACTACTATGACATCCTCGGTGTGCCAAAAGATGCTTCTGAACGTCAGATCAAAAAAGCTTTTCACAAGCTTGCCATGAAATATCACCCAGACAAGAACAATAGCCCCGATGCTGAAACCAAATTTAGAGAGATTGCAGAAGGTGGGTCATATATTACATTACATTATTCATTTAGCTGACGCTTTTATCCAAAGCGACTTACAATTGCTATATATGTAAATATGCACTACCTGTCAAAAGCTTGCAATAATTACATTTTTTTCATGTTTGTGTAAGTAGTCACCTTGGCATTTATTTGATGAAAAAAAGTAATATTAAAATATAATATAAAAATTATTACAATGTAAAATAATTGTTTTCTATTTTAATATATATATATATATATATATATTAAAATGGTTTTTATCATTATCAATGTTGAAAACCGTTTTTCTGCTTAATATTTTTGTGGAAACCATGCTACTTTTTTCAGGATTCTTTGATAAATAGAAAGTTCAAAAGAACAGTACTTAGATTGAAATATTTAGAAGCATCTATGCAATGGCAGGAATACATTGCATTCTAAAATCTATTAAAATATAAAACAGTCATTTTAATTTGTAATATGTAAGTGACTGTATTTTCTTTCAAATAAATGCAGACTAAAAAATTAATTAGTCTGAACTTTTGTTGCTTAAAGAAAAGATTCCTCAAATTGTTTAGTCTGATATGCATCATTTTTAACTCGTTCTGCAGCATATGAAACGCTATCAGATGAGAAAAGAAGGCGAGATTATGACCAATCAGGATACAATACATTCAGCCATGAAGATATGAACAGAGGAGGAGGGCAGCGTTCTCATCATTCCTTTGATTTTAACTATCATTACATGTTCAGAGACTTTGATGTATATAACCAAAACAGGCACGCTCGCCCAAAACGGCACTTTGATGAGCACTTCAGGGCCCACCAGCAAGCACACAACCGCCATAAGAAACATTTCCAGGGTACTTTTGATTCCGGAGTATTTCAGGACATGTTTGAAGACATGGAGAAGATGTTTGCATTTGACCGTCACATGAAAAGGACAGAGAGCAGGTTTCAGGCCACAGCCAAACAGCACTGCAGAACGGTGACACAGCGCAGAGGAAACATGGTCACCACGTACACCGACTGCACCTCATCATGAACATCAGAGTGGGCCACAGATTGGACCATCACACCTTTATTTTTATGGCTGATATAGATGGAGTTCTCAATTTGCTGCTGTGATAAGTGGGGTTTGATTTTACATTTTACTGATCTGTTATTTATGATTAGAATGGGTGCATTTGTTTCAGAACGAGAGTCCAAACATCTAATAAAAACATCACAATAATCCACAAGTAGCAACTCCAGTCCATCAATTAATGTCCTGTTAAATGTCTGTGTGTTTGTAAGAAACAAATCCTTCTTTAAAGCGTTTCAACTTTAAACTGATGCTTCTGGCCAATATAGTCCATGAACCATATTATTGTTTCCTCCAGTAAAAAAAAGTCCATCCCCTGTTGTCCTCTCAAATCAAAATCCACTGATATACTTGTCTAAAATTGTTTTGGCTTGTAAACCATTAAATTTTTCTCCTCACTCAGACTAAATGACGTTTTCACTTGAAAAAGCGATATTATAAACAGGACTTTTATAGTTAAACAACGGTTTGAAATTAAAAGGTCTTATTGATGGATTTGTTTCTTACAAACATGCAGCTTTTCACTTCACAAGACGTTAATTGTTGGTCTGGAGTTGTGAACTGGGGTGTACATTGTGATGCTCTTTATTGAGCTTCTATTCTGATGGCACCCATTCACTGCAGAAATTTTGTATGATCTATTCCTTTATTAACCTCAGAGTCCAGTTTTAGGTTTTTGATGAGTTTGTTTTCATCCCTGCAGCACTAAAAAGAAAAAAAGGCCATTAATATATGAATAACAAACTAAATTTGATGACCCTTTAATATTAGTGCGCATTTGTTTAAATTGCACTTTCTTTATCATATGAAACAAGTTGTTATAGGCACAAAAATTCTGTTTCATGCCTGGTTAGCTACTAATATCCCCTACTCTACTGGAAGAACGAATGTGCTGAAATCCTGAATCCTGATTTGATGAAAACATCAGACAGACGGTTTAGCTCTTCCATTATCTTCTCTACTTATACAAGGATGTATATTTATAAGAGCTGAAGGCTCATGGTATGAGTCTTTGGGATTCACATCTTCACGAACTTCTTGTCTCTTATTTTTATGTGAAGCTTAACAAATGTTTGCTGCATTGCCGTGAATAATATAGTTCATTATACTGAAGTAGTTTCTTTCAAACTCACACTTATTAGATAGAGAGGTGCCTTTCCCACTCATTGTGATAGATTGAGTTTAATGTTATCAGATTGGAGCACTTTTATGACCTTTTGTATTCTAATTTGCATGGCTGAGAGAAAGTAGGTCTCCGTTTTTGTCATGGACATCAGTAACCTGACTGGGTTTGTAAACCGCTATTGTTTTAGAAATGTACAACAAGTCTAACATTATTCTTAACGCCAAAGTGTATTTTGGCTGAACATTTTGTATATTTGTAACAAAACATAAGAGTTCATTGTTTTTATATGACAGTGTTACCCCTAAAAAAAAAAAGAATAAAAAGACAAGGGGAATGTACCAATTTAGCATTTGCCTGACAAAGTTTTTTGTAAATACAATGTGTAACCTAGATGTGTTCCTGTATGTCTTCACCTGTGACCTGTTTTGTTGAATAATCCTGTGTGTGTGCAATATAAGGCCGCTCTCGTGTTTTAACTGTTACCCGCTGATATATTTGTTATGAAATGAGTCTCAGTAGACTCATCTGGCACCTTCTTTATTGTTATGGATGAAAAGTAAATCAGAAAATAAGCTGTTTGAACCCAGATCTATGTATACTTGGGTTAACAATAAATAGTGTTGAAAACTATTTGTTTGATGTCCTTTTTCTTTTCAGAAAACATATTTATTGATATGGAAGTACTCACATTTATAGTACCCTCAGTAAACTTGAATGGATATAATTGTAATATGGTTTTGATTGTAATATACATATGTAGATGCTGACATGGAATATATCATATAGATAGAACGTGGGATAGAAAGAGAAACAGACATATATTATACAATTATTAATGATACTGAGGAAGTTTGAAACAATCTCCCATTTTAAAATATTTATTAAATTACTTTATACTGAAGTGATTTTTTAGATGTTAAATTAAAAGGCTCTTAGATCCTGATATTGATGTAAAATAAGATATAGATAGATAATGTACGTGGCTTTATTTATGTATGTATTTCTCTATTTTTTTTATCTTTTTATTTACCTGTTAATCCAGTTAAAGTTTGTAAAAACGTTTATCTTGATGTGCATAAAAAAAGATGATATAAATATATAGTTGTCCATAACCATATTAATAACTCCACGTGGTCTGCTTTTGTCATGATTTATGTAATCGTGCAACTTTAACTATGTTCATTGCTACCTCACCCAAAACGTTTTCCTGAATATTTTTGTTGCACCCCATAGTCACGGTTGCCTTGGCGCATTCACTCAGAACAATGCTGGGAAATGTAGTTTATTTCCAGAAAATTAAAAAGTGGGTCAACAGCTGTTGTGTCGTCTAAAACTACAAGTCCCACAATGCACCAATACACCGGTGCGCAGTTTTTCCGCGGCCGGGTTGATTCATGGTTCGACTGAGGGGCATTGGATGACTTTGTGCCGTGTTTTGCCGGGATATTCGCCTTACTCTTTCAGTTTGACGGGGGAAGAGGTCGTCAACGCGATGGAGGCTCTTATTCCTGTCATTAACAAACTCCAGGATGTTTTTAACACAGTTGGGGCGGATATTATCCAGCTGCCTCAGATTGCAGTGGTGGGGACGCAGGTAACGTTAACGTTAATGTTTCAGTTGCGATTTCCATTCAGATTGAAACTGGTCAATGGCAGTGTCTCAAAACCTAGTGATGTACCTACCTAGGCTTCATTTTAGGGCTCCAAAGTTCCGATGCTATCTAAGTTCGAGCGCACTTATGAAGCCTCCTAACTAGGCTGTTCACTTGTTTTGAAACACAGCCTACTATTAGCTACATTTATTTATTTATTGTTGCGACATTTTTTTTCAAATATACAAATGTCAAGGTCAACGACAAATAGATGATTGTCGCATTAAATATACCGAAAATTAATACTATAAAATAAAAATTTGTAGCGAGCTTTAAAATAATGTTGTCAGCGCTATCCAGCTAACTAGCGTGCTAATTTAAGATCTCGATTGTTTCCTCATTCCTGTTTCAATAATTGTCTTCACGGCAATATTATGTGACAGTTCCTACTGTTAGGAATATGTTGTGTTTTAACAGTGTCAACAATATCACAACGTGAGTTCTAGGGTTGTGCTGATCTCGGTACAGTAGCTAACAGATGAAGAGATGTGCCATGAACTTGACAGATCTAGCAGCATGTTTGGATTGAGCAGCTGCAGGATTCACTCTACAAGGAAAAAACGAGTAGAATAGAACTAAGGTGAAAAGGATTGGGGATATTTTCCATCCTGAAATTACACAAGATATCTGCATCATTTCATTATGGAAGTATCGCATACTTGATAGTGTTGTAATATAGACCTTTAATGGAAGTAAACCAGAGATAGGCTCATGAAGTAGAGGAGGTTCCTTCTGTCTGCCACATACGCTTAAGGTATAATAAGTTTAAAGAGTCTTAAAGTAGGGACTTCACTGACTGCTTAAGAGGATATGGCTGTATGGGTGGCCAAGAAAGTCTTTTTAACCCTGTAAACCTGACATATGAAATAAAAACTAAGTAAAGTTTGCTTCATATGTTTCTTTTTTTGTTTTGTTTTATTTATCTATTGTGTCATATTTGATACTTCAGGCTTTTATGGCTCATACAGTATGATATAGTGAGAACATATCAACTAACATCAATTTTTCAAACTGAGCAAAATATGCAATTTGATGCAGATGTTATTATTTACATAGTTTAAAAACTAGGATTAAATACTGATAGTTTATAATGAGATTATTTAAAACCGTATATCAGACTAATAAATTGCATAAAATATCAGATGTCACTCTATAACTCACAATAATATTTCTTAGTATTTTGATTTTAAAATGTTTAGAGTTTTTTTTAGAGCATGTTTGAGCAACAAAGTACATTTTTAGTTGCTTAAAAAGGATTTTTTTCTTCACTAAATGCATAGAAGTCCAGATAGTTTCAGCCAGACTCCGTACTGACTTGTTTGTTTTCTGTGGTTCATCTGATTTGCAGAGCAGTGGGAAGAGTTCAGTGCTGGAGAGTTTGGTTGGCAGGGACCTCCTGCCCCGCGGGACAGGCATCGTCACTCGCAGACCTCTTATCCTGCAGCTGGTGCACGTAGACCCCGAGGACAGAAGAAAGACCAGCGAGGAGAACGGTATCCGTTTTTTTCTATTTGCATCAAACAAGCATGAATTAATGACCTGCAGGTTGTGTCTGGGATTGTGTGTGCTTTGTTTCTAATTTGGCTGCTCAATCAATGGCAATGCAGTCAACTACTAAGCCAAAATAGAAAGGGAAAGGTAGTGATCTGAGCAGATTTATTCCTGTGTGCTGTTTGTTTAAATAAAATATATGAACTTTCCATACACTAAGTATCTAGTCCAGACAAATCCATGGCTGAAGCTTTTAGCATTTGTGTGGTTTTGGCTACTGTAGAGTCCTATAAAGATGGCATTGCTGCAGGATTAACTCTGTCATCTCTCTTTAAACACAGATGTCAATGCCTGGAAAAATGGGCGCCTTTACAAAGGTCTCCGTTTTCCTTGTTCCTTGCCCTTTTGCTTGTGTTGAGCAGCTTTGTGCTTTTCCTCAATCTGCTTCCATTATTTGATTATAAGCTTTGGTTTCACTGCCAGTGCAATTGCTTAGCATAAACAAACACAGACTGAAGTATTTAGAGTACAATTCGGTTTCAGATTCGAAGTGGTGAGTATGAAGGATTTGGGACTCTAAATGTCTGTTCACTCACTATTAACTATCTTACAGTCATCAGTTGCTATTTAAATGTCACCTTGTAGTGAAGATTCAACGTCTTTATTAGGACAATACGCTAGGTATGCTGTGCTACCCACAATGCACTGCACTTGGAATTGGTTTTGTAGCAGTTTTTGTTTCATTTGCTGTACTGTTGGTTTTGAAAAATAAAAATACGTTGTCATGGAACAAAAGC
The DNA here is from genome assembly GCF_963082965.1 of Carassius carassius. NCBI lineage: Eukaryota > Metazoa > Chordata > Actinopteri > Cypriniformes > Cyprinidae > Carassius > Carassius carassius. The sequence continues at coordinate 9,925,339 of NC_081804.1, read as the reverse complement.
CTATCCTACAGAGTAAAGCCTATCCTTCAGAGTAAACTCTGCTAAGTAAAAGAAATTGAACGTTTACATACTGTAGGTCATGTGACCCAGTATTGATAATGTCATTGTCACTATTGTTTCCCACAGGAGTGGATGGAGAAGAGTGGGGGAAATTTCTACACACCAAAAACAAGGTAAAGAAAGCATTAAAACAGATATTGGACAAAGAATTCACAATCATCTTTGTCACAAACATCTGTGACCCTTTGAATATTTTAAATTGTGAACAACTCTATTAATTGCATGGATAATTTAAATTTATAAACACATTATTCTCATGAAACATTTCCACTTAAATCACATACCCATATAAATTTGTTCATAACCTTGTTTTTAAGGTTAATAAAATTGAAATATTCCAATTGAATAAAAGGGAATTTCAGATAAACCTGTGGTCACTCTCGGCAAACATACAACGCTCTCTAAAAATGAAAAAAAGTTTCTTTAAAGTTTCTTCAAGCAATGTCAAGTGTGCTGTCCTCAAAACCAGTTCAGATTCAATAAACAGCTTTTAAACTGATTACTGTAATTTTTTTTTACAAAAGTTAAAAGAATCGAAGTAAAATTTCATCGTAACATGTTTTTGAAGTCATCCTGGTCGTCAGACACATTTATGTGCTCCAAACAGCACTGCAGTAACAGTGTTTGGTTTCATAGTTTGATGAGCAGATGAAGAAGAACAAGCCCTTTAATATCTGTTGGTCTAAACGATCACAGGAAGTTTTCTCCGTGCGGTCTGGAGTCCAGACACATGCTGTGCGTTCTCCTCATGTAACATTAATGCCATTCCTTGGAAGTTTTTTTTTCTCTTTCATTTTATGGAAGTTTGATTTATGTCTTTGTAGAGTAAGATATCATGATTGTTAATATCTTGTCTCTGCTTTTTAGATCTACACAGAATTTGATGAAATCAGGCAAGAAATTGAAAATGAAACTGAAAGAGTTTCTGGCATTAACAAGGTAAGGAAGAGTTTTTAAGTGAACTAAATCAGATGATGGATTATTTTTAAACCTGCCATTTTTAAAAAGCCTTTTAAAAGTCATAATGACTGCTGGAATTTCAGGTTTACCATCACAGGAATAAATGACATTTTTTTTAAATATAATAAGATAGAAACAGTTATTTTAAATTGTAATAATACTTCACAGTATTAGTGTCTTTACTGTATTTTTTACCAAACTTTTTTAAAAAACTTGAAAAGAAAAATCTTACCAGCCCCAAACTTTTTGAATTGTAGTTTAGTTTCGATTGCCATCTGCAGTTTAAGAAATAAAGAATGTTGTGTCATTGTTTCACAGGGGATCAGTGATGAGCCAATTCAACTGAAAATCTTCTCACCTCATGTTGTCAACCTCACGCTGGTGGATCTGCCAGGCATCACAAAGGTGTTTTATTTAGTAGCTTAGCCTGGCCTGTTAGAATATTCCTTCTGTGGATTATTTTTTTGTTCCTGACACTGATATATTCATGTTCAGGTCCCAGTGGGAGACCAGCCTAAAGATATCGAGCTGCAGATCCGCGAACTGATCTTAAAATACATCAGCAATCCCAACTGCATCATTTTAGCTGTGACTGCAGCGAACACGGACATGGCCACCTCTGAAGCTCTGAAAGTCGCCCGTGAGGTGGATCCAGACGGTCAGTATATAAACGTTTATTTTGGTCTGCTTGTGCATTTTAGTTTTTTTTTGCACACAATGCCTGTACCTTTCAGTTTGTGTAATGTGGTGTTTTTTTCCACATAGCTGTGTGATGCAGAATTATTAACTTTTTTTTTTTTTTTTTGACACTTTTTTCATTATCTGCTTTCAGGTCGCAGAACGCTGGCTGTAGTGACTAAACTAGATCTGATGGATGCTGGTACTGATGCAATGGATGTTCTCATGGGCAGAGTCATTCCTGTCAAACTAGGACTGATTGGAGTGGTCAACAGGTACAAAATGAAATAGATGTTTATTAATATGACTGTCAATCTATTTAAAATGTTAATTATTTTTAAAAGATAACCATATATGTGTATGTGTGTGTGAAAATTTGAATATTAAAATATACAAATATAATAACACTAAAATATTGATTGCGATATTAACATATTAACAAAATATACAGAAGTTTTGACATTAAAATTTTTCTAAAATGTCTTAATATAGGAGTCAGCTGGACATCAATAATAAGAAAAGTGTGGCAGACTCCATCCGGGATGAGCACGCATTCCTCCAAAAGAAATACCCCTCCCTCGCCAACAGAAATGGAACCAAGTATCTCGCCAGAACATTAAATAGGTGAGAATTTAAGCTTGAAACATCTAATTTCATTGAGCATATCTGCTTTTCGAAGTATTAATATCCTGTTTTTTCCATCAGGTTATTGATGCATCACATTAGGGACTGTCTACCAGAGCTGAAGACACGTATCAACGTTTTAGCAGCTCAGTATCAGTCCCTGCTCAGCAGCTACGGTGAGCCGGTAGAGGACATGAGCGCCACCCTGCTGCAACTCATCACAAAGTTCGCCAAAGAGTACTGCAACACTATTGAAGGAACGGCCAAATACATTGAGACCGCTGAACTGTTAGTTCCCCTTTTCTTCCATTTACTCAAATTAATCTCTTTAATTTGCTATATACTCTACCATTCAAAAGATTTTTTTATGCTTTTGAAAGAAGACTCATCAAGGCTTTTATTTGATTAAAAATACAGTAAAAATAGTAATATTGTGAAATAGTATTACCATTTAAAATAGTTGTTTTCTATTTAAATATATTTATATATTTAATTTATTCCTGTGATGCAAAGCTGAGTTTTCACGTGACCCTTCAGAAATCATTCTGACAAGCTGATTTGATGCTCAAGAAACATTTCTGATTATTATTAATGTTGAAAACAGTTGTGCTGCTAAATATGTTTGTGAAATACATTTATTTATTTCTCAGGAAAACTTTCTATTCTTTACTGAAAAGAACAGCATTTATTTGAAATGAAAATCTTTTGTAACATTATGTCTTTACTGTCACTTTTTGATCAATCTAATGTTTCCTTGCGGAATAAAAGCATTGATTTCTTTAAAAAAAATCTTCCTGACACTAAACTAGATGGTATTAGTGCTAACCATAGTTGTTTGTTCTAATATTTTAGGTGTGGTGGTGCAAGAATTTGCTATATTTTCCATGAGACATTTGGTAGGACACTGGAGTCGGTCGATCCTCTTGGAGGACTTACAACCATAGATGTCCTAACAGCTATTAGGAACTCTACGGTAGGTTGTGTTGTGACTATTTGACTCCTGCATCCTTTTTATAATTTGAATTTAGTCCCGACTTGTATGGATATAAAATAGAGACGTCAGCCAGCTATGTGCTGCAGGTTTAAATTTTAGCAAAGCTTCTTTGAGGAAACCTTAATTATTAGAGTGACTTAAAGAGGCTCTTGTACAACACTGTAGAGTTAAATAGTTTGAGGTGTATATTTCTGTAGTTTGTAATGTAGCTGTTGTGTGTTTCTTCAGGGTCCCCGTCCTGCTCTGTTTGTGCCTGAGGTGTCGTTTGAACTGCTGGTGAAGAGGCAGGTGAAGCGTCTGGAGGAGCCCAGTCTGCGCTGTGTGGAGCTGGTGCATGAAGAGATGCAGAGGATCATTCAGCACTGTAGCAACTACAGCACTCAGGTAGACTGATCAGTTATTGGTCTGCATATACATGCTCATCTTTGCCTTTTGCATCATGAAAACAAAAGGTTTTTCTACTGTAATTAAAACAGTACATCAGTTAAGGCCTGTTCACACTAAGAATGATAGCTATAACTAAAGTTTACTAAACCATGGATAGCGAAGTCCACATCATGAATATAACCATAACAACACCAAGGTACAATGACGTTTGAATCACTTCCAGCTAATGAACGATTAAACCATTAACCAGAATCCATCCGACTCTGAACAGCTTAAGCATTTGAAGCAGAAGACAAAATAACTGCAACACTTAGAATTAAAAGAACATTATCTGTTGGTATGGATGCTGACATAGTTAGTGTGGTAGGTGTGAATGGGTCTTTAGTAGGGGTGTAACGGTATGTGTATTCGTACCGGACCGTTTCGGTACAGGGTAGGGCTGAAACTATTCCTCGAGTAACACGATTACAAAAAATGATCGAGGCAAATTCCTTTGCCCCGAAGCCTCTTTTAATTTATTTTAAATCTCACTTCAGGTTCATTCGCAATGATTTTTTTAATGAGACACAACACATTTACGTCACCCACAAAGCGGAAGGAGACACAAGCGCTGCGTCCGAAATCACATACTGCAAGGAGTCAGCAGTGTTTTGATTTGAGGGCGCGGGCAAACCTAAAGAGAACGTCGTGGCGTGTGTCCATTGCAAGATAGAGCTGGCTTACCACAACTAGGGCCCTATGTATTCCGCGATGCCGAAAACGCGGAGGGAATCGCGGAATCCAGTCATAAAAACGGAATTTACAGTTTAACTCGAAATGGCACGGAATTTGTCAAAGTTTGAATGAATTAATCAAAAATAGGTCATTGCACTTCCATCAAATCACGATATGGACTAATATCTGTAAATATTAAGCCGGAATAGTCTATTTAAATATGAATCCTGCATGTTCTGCGTGTCTCTGTAAATGAATGGCGCTGAAGCGCGTCTTCCTTTATCACACACACTGAATCGCGCGTGACGCTCCGGTGATTTCAGCATCTGTCGTCTCTCTAAATAAGGATGTGAACACATGAACAACATCTCCAGAACTGCTCTGTCAGTCACTTCATGAGCATTTGACCGTTTGATTTGAGTAAAACTAGTGACACATCACATACACAGAACTGTAAAGGTACGTCAACCCGTCAAAATAAAAGTCCGGTTAAAGACTATTGTTCAGCAGAATCTACATAGCCTACTACTAAAAAAAAAAAAAACATTTTTTTGAAGGTTTAATCACACAACATTTCTTCCATGTTTTATTTTTAATAGTAAATCCCCTTTGTTTACCAAAAGGTTTAGTTAATTTTCAATAATTAAAAGATAAATTAAATTAATGTTTTATGTGTTTAATGTTTAATGTGCATCTCAGAAAATGCTTTATTTAAAACCCCAACTGAATGGCACTTAAATGCACTTAATTCATCTGTCAACTTTCTTGTCATTGTTCACAGTACAAGTACAGACAGAGAAACAATGGGTAATAATTAAATGCTTATTTTTGATGTATGCATTGCATTCTATGCATTTAAAAAATAAATAAAAAATTTTTTTCTAAAAAAGGACACTTAGTTGTTCATTTTAAGAGACCCAGGAGTCTTATTTTCTCTTGCATAATTAATATTGCACTTTAATTAAGCAAAAACCCATTTTATCCGATTACTCGATTAATCGTTGGAATTTTTGGTATAATACTCGATTACTAAAATATTCGATAGCTACAGCCCTAGTATAGGGCTTTCAGTACGGTGCACGTGTGTACCGAATGACCGAATGCAATATTTTGTATGCAGAACATAGGTACATTTTCGTGTTTCCAAACGGACATATTAAGAGGCGGTAGTCTCCGCGTTCAGCGCAAATCCCGCCCTGCAGCTGATTCTACTGCCGGTGACACACTGGCTGCGTGGCGTGAGCGTGGCGTTTCTGCTGCGTGTCAGTTGCATGACGGCTGCTTCGCGTTTTCGGTGTCTTTACACACCAGAATCGTGCCTGACGCGGCGCTGGTGCGCTGCTCCTTTTGTAGGAGACATAATAGAGGGAGACCGCCGACAGACCAGGATCTTGTCTTCACGACAACAATATCTATACTTCATGTTGAGCATAAATATAAAGCCTACTGATAAAGGACACCGTCAACAGTATTGACGGCAAAATAGACTATGTTTGACAGGTGCAATATGCCAGTGTGTCACCGGCCTAAGGTTTTCAAAAGGCATCACGCGAGTGTGAACATCACTACAACTAGGAAAAAAACGACTAATTCAAACGCAGCTCCCGTCGGCATTTAAACAGACCTTTGCTCTTAATTCCGATCGGTCCAACGCTATAACGAAATCTGAGCAGGTCTAAAAACTGAAACTGTTGATGCTGCATTTTACACTTTGGAAAAGTTATATATATATTTTTTAAATATGAGCAGGCCTACAAGCTGGGATTGGTAATGCTGCACTGTAATCATAGTTATTTATTTCTATTTTTCATTATATTTTATTATATGATATTGGTTTGAGACTGAGAGTATTTTATTTAGTGGAGAACTTTGCAGCAGTATTTTATTTCTTATTCTTTTTTTATTTTATATATATTTTATTAAAAAGTATTTAAAAAAAAGTGTAAACAAATTGTTAAAAAAGTTTATAGTAATAAACAACCTGCAGTTTAATGTTTGCATTTCTTTCCCTTACTCTACCGAAAATGAACCGAACCGTGACTTTAAAACCAAGGTACGTACCGAACCGTGATTTTTGCGTACCGTTACACCCCTAGTCTTTAGTGATGGCCAAGCCGATATTTGCTCGTATTGAGATTAACAACATTGCCAAATATAACTGGGCCTGACTGGCCGATTAATAAATGTCTCGTCTTCCAAGTGTCAGTTTCTGAATTTTGAGCAAATACTGTTGTTGTTTAAAGGACCTGTTGATATTATATTATTTGCATCTTATTTTCCATATAGTTTAAATTTTATAGTTAATTTAAGTTTTTAAATGTTTATTGTGCAACATTTTACTTTTTTCTTATCTGTATACACAACATATTTCTATCCATTGCTGGTACTTTACATGATTAGACTAGATTTATTAGCATCGTTTGATTTTTTTTGTGATGTATTTAATTAAATTATTTTTTTTCTTCCCTAGGAGTTACTTAGGTTTCCAAAGCTGCATGATGCCATAGTAGAAGTGGTCACGTCTCTTCTCAGGAAGAGGCTCCCAGTCACCAATGAGATGGTTTGAGTGTTTTTTTTTTCTGTCATGCTTTTTATCCAGTTTCTGTGCAAGTGAATCTTGTCTAAATTCGTGTTTGCACTGTGCTCCAGGTTCACAATCTTGTGGCGATTGAGCTGGCTTATATCAACACCAAACACCCAGACTTCGCAGATGCCTGTGGGCTCATGAACAACAACATTGAGGTTTACTGATATATTAATGACAATTTAATTTAGATTTGTGACCAAAATGTATTGATCTGAACATATTTCACTTTGAAGTTTATTGTTGTGGTCTTCGTAACAGGAGCAGAGACGTAACCGAATGAGAGAGCTTCCTACAGCGGTCCCCCGTGATAAGGTATGATGGCAAATCTTGAGCTATCAGAGGAAATTGTATTTTCTCACATTAAAACGTGATGGGCTGCCGTTTGCTTTTTTTTTCACTTTTCCTCACTATAAATGAGTTCATGTTTCATAAAAACAATATATAAAGCACCAATGGACTGCATGGGAAGGGGCATGAAACACTAGTGGGTGTTCAATCTTGTAGTGTTGTTCTTGTTTGTGTGTGTCAGATGGCTGGAGGAGCTCACGGGGAGCAGGAAGGAGGAACAGGGACCTGGAGAGGCATGTTGAAGAGAGGAGAAGAAGGCCAGGGTGAGGACAGGATGAAAGCACAGAGCCCTCACAAAGGACACGCAGTGAACCTGCTTGATGTGGTGAGTCCATAAAACACAAATACTTTTGATTATGCCACAGGAATGACTTAAAAACATGCACTCTGAGAGTAAATAAACTCTGGTGTGTGAATCCGCAAGCATTTGTGTTCTCTTTGAGAGCACGGTCAAAATGAATTAGTGTTGATTTGTCCTGATCTTTGGCCAGCCTGTGCCAGTGTCCCGGAAACTGTCTTCTCGCGAACAGAGGGACTGTGAGGTCATCGAGAGGCTCATCAAGTCTTATTTCCTCATTGTCCGTAAAAACATTCAGGACAGGTACATAGAACAAAGTATATTAGTTTCCAGTTTTATGTTTCACGCAGATTGCTCATTCTGTTTCTCTGTCTCTGCAGTGTACCAAAGGCTGTGATGCACTTCCTGGTCAACCACGTGAAGGACAGCTTACAGAGCGAGCTGGTGGGGAAGCTTTATAAACCTGCCCTGCTGGATGACCTCCTTACAGAGTCAGAGGACATGGCCCAGCGCCGCAATGAGGCCGCAGATATGCTGAAGGTAACGGCAGAAATAATAATGTGTAGAATTAGTAATAATGTATATTAATGTAAAAGTGTTTTGTAATGCAGAGTAGCCTTTAAATTAAAAATAATTATTTGTTGCATTGAATTGTTAAATATTACTATCTTTATTTTAATTAATCAGTCAATTAATTTATGTAGAAGCTGAATTGTATTTTATCATATTATACAATAAGAATTTTTTTAACTTGTATCTTCTCCTCTACCCATAGGCCTTGCAGAGAGCCAGTCAGGTGATCGCAGAGATCCGAGAAACGCACTTGTGGTGAAGTCCTGCTGATGTACAGCCCCTCTCCCTTTCACTCGAACCCTGCGATCTGCATCAGCCCTGTCTCCCTTCTGTCTGGATTTCACAGGCAGCCAACTTGAAAAATGCACTGGTGTCAGTTAGTGTGTATTGAATATAGTTTTATGCACACAACGGACTCTTCTCGAACTACACTGAGGCCAGCACGTATTATGTCACACCTGCACACCATCCCATTCAGTTATCTCTTTTATGTATGTAAGCTACCATGTGCGCTGCAGATAACGTGTGTCCCTGATCTAGTCTAAATTAAAGGTAGTTTAAATGTCATGATGTTGTGGTTTCATTTGTAACTTTTGGTATGATTTGATATTTTCAATTCAATATTATTTGTATAGGACTTTTTATTATACAAATTATTGCAAAGCAACTTTACAGAAAATTAATGTTTCTATATTATTTAGTAGTAGCTTATCAGTGGTGACTCATTATGTACACATGGCAGAAATGTATGGAAAAATCTATTAAAGACATAATCAAACAGACAATGAACACTATTAACAGCAATTATTATGATGCAATCAAACTTATAGCAAAATTTGGTAGTTCTGTATGTTGTTTCAGGGTTGGCATCATCTGAGGTCCTCTGAGGGGTTAGCATCATCTCTCTTCAGGTGTTCTGGATCCAGACTGAAGCTTGTTTAAATCTCAGATTACATCCCGTGGCAAAACAGAGAAATAAATAGAGACATAATTAACGTAGCTGCTGTTGCAACCAAGTAAAATTTATTTGTTTAACCCAAGCTAAAGAATAATAATCCACAATAATGCATTGATCTGATAAAACTGCAGTACAAGATTATGAGATGCATTATTTGAATGCTTGGTGAAAGAGATGTCTCTTTAATCTAGATTTAAACAGAGAGAGTGTGTCTGAACTCTGAACGTTATCAGGAAGGCTTCCAGAGTTTGGGAGCCAAATGTGAAAAAGCTTTACCTCCTTTAGTGGACTTTGCTATCCTAGGAACTACCAAAAGTCCAGCATTTTGTGACCTTGGGGAGTGTGATTTATTGTAGCATGGCAGAAGGCTAGTTAGGTACGCAGGAGCTAAACCATCAAGGCCCTTATAGGCAAGTAATAATCATTTGTAACTGATACAGAACTTAATAGGTAGCCAGTGCAGAGACTGTAAAATTGGGGTAATATGATCATATTTTCTTGACCTGGTAAGGACTAGCTGCTGCATTTTGGACTACCTGTAGCTTGTTTATTGAAGAAGCAGGACAACCACCTAGAAGTGCATTACAATAATCCAGTCTACAGGTCATGAATGCATGAACTAGCTTTTCTGCATCAGAACAGGTAATATGTTTCATAGCTTGGCAATGATTTGAAGATGAAAAATGCTGTTTTTGTAACATGGGAAATATTATTTTTCAAAGTTGCTGTCTAATATAGCACCCAGATTTTTGACTGTAGAGGAAGTAACGGTACATCTGTCTAGTTGCAAATTGTAATCTAAAAAATTGTGTGTACTGTTTTTTTGGTCCAATAAGTAATATCTCTGTCTTATCCAAATTTAATAGGAGAAAATGATTTGTCATCCAAACTTTTACATTTTTAACACACTTTGCTATCTTAGATAATTTAGAAGTTTCGTCTGGTCTCGTTGAGATATATAGTTGAGTATCATCAGCATAACAGTGGAAACTAATCGTGTATTTTCTAATAATATTACCAAGGGGCAATATGTATACTGAAAATAGCAGAGGACCTAGGACAGATCCTTCTGGCACTCCATATTTTACTGGTGATAAATTAGATGACTCCCCATTTAAATAAAGCTGTAGCGATCGGACTGGTAGGATCTTAACCATACTGTATATAGAGCCTGTCCTTGAATAGCCTACCTGTATAGTTTTGTAATCGATCTACAGTATGAGTATGTCATGATCTATGGTGTCACTAAATGTGGTAATCAAGTAAATCAATCAAGATCAAGTAAAACTAGCAATGAGATGCAGCCTTGGTCTGACGCAAGAAGCAAGTCATTTGTCATTTTAACAAGTGCAGTTTCTATGCTATGATTGGGCCTCAAACCTGACTGAAATGCTTCATACTGATTTTTTTTTTTTTTTTTTGCAGGAAGGAGCACAATTTAGCAGAAACCACTTTTTAAAAAAGTTTAGACATGAATGTAAAATTTGTTTTACACCCAAACTGGTAAAAAAAAAAAAAAAATGTATAGGCCGAATGCACCGGAAGTCGCATTGGATAAAAGCATCTGCTAAATGCCTAAATGGAAATGGATTTGAAATGGGCCTATAATTTGCCAGTTTACTAGGATCTAGTTGTGGTTTCTTAATAAGAGGCTTAATAACCACCAGCTTGAAAGGTTTTGGGATGTGACCTAAAAATATCGATGAGTTAATAATGTTGAGAACCGTTTTTTATACTACAGGTAACAACTCTTTCAGTAATTTAGTGTGTAAGGATCTAATAAACATGTTGTTTGTTTAGATGCAGTGATACGTTTATTTAAGCTCTTCTGTAGTTGTAAAGCACTGCAGTTTATCTTTGGGTTCGATGAATAAAGCTGAAGTATTAGACGCTGTAGAATCTATATTTGCACTCAAGACAACGCATTTCTTTCTTGAGAGAGTGGGAATTACTGTTGTACCATGGCCGGTGCGTTTTTGTCTAACCTTTTTCAATTTGATGGGGACAACATCTTCTAAAGATAGTGTCCATGTTGCTAGTCACTTCGTCTAGTTCATATGTGTTTATGGGTAGACCGAGCATTTGAGATAAATCAGGCAGATTATTATATTTGCAAAGGTGCACTCAGTAAATTTTAATGTTTGGCTGTTTGTGGTCAATTATGGATTTTACTGACAAAGATGCAGGATTACGTAAAAGTCCCCCCCCCCCCCCCCCAATTCTGAAAATAATAACAGACTGGATAAAGTGAGCAGCATGTCCAGTGTAAATAAAACAGCTTTTATTAGACTGTTGATAGTGAGTCTACATGATTTGAAACATGCACGCATCTTTTTTGTGTAAATGTGTAAAACTTTTTATTGAAACCAAAATTGCTAGTGCACCTTTAGCTTCATAGCATTATTTGTAAATCTTTCTATTTTTGGTCATGTGAAATGAATGGTGAGGCAAAATTTGAGATTTATGTAGTTTAATGTGATGTTGGTGTTTTTATCTGCACATACTATTTTTACACATTTTATGGTGCACTGCAACTATATTATGTTTACTATTATATATTAATAATAATACAATATATTATGTTGCAATGATAATCACAGATTATATATATTTTAATGTATTAAATAATACAATTAACATGCTAACATTTATTCATGGCAAAAATACACAATAGCCTACAGTGCAAAGCAAAAATGTACAACCAAAGCATTTTTGTATGTTCATAATAATGATTTAAAAATATCTTCATCAAGCAAACAAAACTAACATAGGAGGCCAGAAATTCCTCTCATAATGATGTGCTGTCAACTTCTATCTCAGCCTTCCTCCCATCTTGCCTTTGCCACGTCCCTTGGCACTAAGAGAGAAAATCAAGGGTTTTTAAAAATAGTTTTTGGCCTTAAATCTGAACACTCAAAGTGGTTAGTGTGATTTATACCTCTGGTGATCCTGGACGCGGGCAAGCAGTTGATTGATCTGTGAGAGACAGAGACATGACAGCTCGGTGCTAAAAGGATACGGTGATAATGAACGCAACCCATTTACCTCAAGCCAAACTACAGCTGTTCAAAGGGAGCTGGATTTTGTTAAACTGTCAATGACTCAAAGACCGAGGCTGGCAGAAGCTCCATAATGTCTAAAAGCAACTTGAAAGTAAGTAAAGGTTGTTGACACTTACATCGTATTTCTGGCGTTTCAGTTTCTCGCTTAGATCGTATTTTTCGGCTTCCAGCTGCAACAACCATTGCCACAACTCACTGGCTTTATCCCTGCAACGACATTAACAAAGGTTCACACAGAACGCATGCGTTGTTTTCCATTTTTATAATTCTATTTCGAAAAACAAGATGTTCTTTTACCATTCCTCTCATTTGTTTTATGCAAGGACACGTTCTGTGCTAATGGCCACCATTACAAGCTTTTTAATGTTCATTTAATACTGGTTAAGTAGGCTCTACTTTAATAGTAGCCTAACTTATTTCGAGAAATGTGTCTTAAAATGATGAGGTTATTTTTCTATTTTTAACAAGTTCAAGAACAAGTTCAGCGGGATTGGTCCACATTACTATTAACAATATCTTAAATGTTTATTTGACACAGATTATACAGTTTTTTTACTGTAATAGTCAATATAGTCGCTGGGTCACTGATTGGGGGTAAAGGTTAACTATTAACCAGGGAATAAAACAATTTGAGGGCTACTGTTTTGCTTCCTTATATAATTTATTTTCAAAATTACTTCTTCATGGACTTAATTAAGTCATTGTTCTCTTATAGTCTACTACTAATAATAAACTATTTCCTGTAGGCTGTTTCCATGTCTGTCTTTAAAATAAATAAATACTGTTAATGGCCTACTTAGAAAGCTGTTGGAAATTTCAATTAATTGGGGCGTTTTTATTAATGAAATTATACTGATGCCAATAATAAGCATATAATATGCATATAAAACTTCTGTACTTAAGTTTGTCATCACTCAGATGATCAATGCTCAGTGGTTTTCGGCGTTCAGCCAGGATCTTCTTCTTTTTCTCCCTTTCGGTCTGTTTCTTGGCACCTTTGCGTCCTTCACCCTTTAGTTCAGCAATAATTATAATGTTAATGACAGAATCTGCATAAAGTTGTTATGTAACCTTAAAATATTTAGACGTTTACAGTTTTTATATGTTGGTAAACTCTGACCCTTTGCTGTGTGCCGCCGTACTGATGGGTCATATTTGTGAGAGCTTTCTTCTTCTTGGCATCTTCATCATGCTTCTTTCTATGGTCTTCCTGCTCCTTCCTCTCTTTCTCTTCCTGTCAAAAGTTCAGATTGTAGGTTTAATCTCTATTATGAGCCTGTGGTTCATTGTGTCACTTCAATGGCTCAGCGAAGAATCAGCTCAATTTAGACTGAAAAGTTTTGCAGAAATGATTCAGTAGCATGCAAAATGGATTATTTTAAGGATTAAGGAGAATTTTGTTAACATCTTCAACAAAGGTGATTTAAAAGTGTAAGTTCAGGACTAGTTTGGTGCCATTGGTGGAAAGATGTTCCAGTTGACACCTGGTGTAGTTTGCAGATGTGTGAGCAGAAGATGACAGGTGCTGACAGTCTGAATGTGTCAGGAACTCACAGCGAGTCTGGCCTGACGCTCCTTCTCTTTCTCTGCTCTCACTCGCTGCTGCTCAGCTCTCTCACCTCGCCTCTTCTCCTGTTCAAACACATACTTCTGCTCGTAAGTTCATGTTCCTCTTCCAGGATCTGCAAGATGTTTCAAGACATTTGCATCAGCAATAAACAACATTTACGAGGAAACACTCACGATTCTATTGACCAGAGCAATGAGTTCCTCTTCATCTTTCTGTCTTTGGAGGAAATGAGCCTCTATAAGAGACTGTAGTTCTGTTAAATCCTTCTCCTGACGCTTTTTTTGGATGTCCTGCCACATACACAAACACACACACACACATACACACACAAATGATGGAGGTTACAGGGGGGTTGAAAGTGAGAGAAGTGTGTGTTTAAAGAGAAAAATCTCCTACTTACATCAAAATCTACTTTGTCTCCGTCTGGAATCTTTGGTGCTTGGATATTTGATAGATATCTGGAGATAAAAGATTAAGCTATTAAAAAAAGTTTTATTTGGCTATATATAATGGTACATGCAAGAGAACAATGGACTTACTTTGGTTTGGACTTTGAGTCATCTACTATAATTGGAGAAAGAGATGTTTTTAATTGCATTTAAATAAAATAGTAACAATAAACAATTCCAAATAAGTTAAAAAAAAATTGAAATAAGAATGAGTATAGGCAGTATCTGTTTTCTGAGTGCAAATAGTCAAATGCAATTTTCACTGATTTTACTCAGATAATGTATATTCTGTTTGTTGGTATTTATACTTAATGCAAACAATATATACCAATGTAAATGTATGTAAATTGCCTCTGGCATTATAATAAATAATTAAAATCAAAAAGTATAATAAATATACAATACCTTCCTCCCTATTATAAAACGAGATAAAACAGAGACAAAAGATTTATAAGTGAAAATGTGAATTATTTTTTATCATAATAAATCATGCAAATACCTTATAAAATTATAAACTATTGCAAACTTAGGAGGAAAAGACTGTTACTCACTGAACTTCCTCATCCATCACATCTTCTGTGTCAGACATGACTATAAACTAGCTTAAAGATTAAATGCAGGATACATTAAGAAACAACTAACATTTTTTTGCAATACCAAAATACATCTTGTACATTATTCTTAAAAGGCAGGGATTTGTCAGGAATAGATTTCTCTTGAAACACTTACCGGGGGTTGTTTGCGGCTCTCAGAGATGGAGCAGCTCTCTTTTAGAGTGCAGTGTTATAGCAGCAGTGGGCCTCAGTCTCAAGTCTAACATACTAACACACCACGTGATCACGATGGCCTCTCATTGGCGTGTGCTGAAAGCCTTTGTCTATTGTTAGACTGTCAGATGCATTTCAGTGAAGTTCTAAAACCAAACATTCTCTTTGACCTGTTCATACTCTGCCTTATTTTACCACCCTGTGAAACCCAATACATTTGAAGAAAGAAGCAGACAGTTTATCTCAGATGACAATGAATGCATTACAGGAAACAAACAGAGGCAATGCGTGCATGTATCACTACTTTACTGTAATAGCTTGCACAGTTGTTGATCATCACTGACAGTTGGAACTGTTATAGTATAGGAAATAGTTTTAAGGTTTGATTGATATTTTGAAGGAGTTGAGCTATATTATTACCAAAATGATTTATAATGCTGGACATATGATTTTTAATTCTGTCGCATCAGATGTAGTGTTCATAGCATGAATTTGAGACTCCAAGTGCAAAGCGTATGAATAAAAGTCATGACGCAAATGCATTTATTAGCAAAGTATGATCAAACAGCTAAACCAAAACATGTTATATGGCATTACATAAAGAGTGTAAAATCAACAGGTCATCTGAATCTCCATGCACGTGAAACTCCAGAGGGAGGATGGAAGTTGGAATTAAATTGTTTATTTTTTTACATTTTTAAATAATCTGGAAGTTCACTTCAGAGCGAAAGATTGACACACAGATTTCACAACATTGATTGCACACATTTGCCATGTTGACCAGCAGAAAGCTACTTGACTTCTTTCTGCATGAACCATGATTTATACATGGCTAAAGACAATTTTTTTAATTTAGCCAAAAACTTTGTAAATACGACTGCATCTGTTTTAATGGTAACTGGCAGCTGTAAATTAATTGTTTTATAATTATCACTTTATTTTCAGATGTAAAAAATGTGAAATGTTTATAGAATTCAGTAAGAAAATGAATTAGAAGTTTTAGTTTGTTGTTGTTGTTTTTTCATCTGATAGGGTTCAAGACAGTAGGGACAAAATAATGCTAAATGCAAATAATAAAATGCAACTAACCATAGAATCATGCATAGTTATGAGAGCAAAATGAATAAGCTTGTCAATGTTTAAAAGATAAGCGAAAACACTTTCCACTTAAACATTTGCGTTTTGAAACATTTTTTTTTTTGGTGTAAATCCACCTGTCACTTATTAATAATGTTTGATACTAATACTTTAATATGTATTATTGGGCTTGTGCAATTCATGGTAATTGTAATCAATTTAAATGTTTAATGGAATTTTTGTTCACTATTGAGATTTTTTTAACTTACAAAATATTTATTTACTGTTAAGGCTCTGACGTTACAAAATTATGCATATTTAATGGATGCATCTTCCAATTTGGCTGATTTGGGATCTGTTGGATGTCTTTATTTTCTTGTTCCTGTAAAACATAAGGGAATACGTAGTAAATTTGCTAATGAGTTATCAAAGAGACAGTATGAGCGAGTTACATTTGATCTATATACATCATGTGTATAACTCAGCAGGCTTTTTCATCACTTCCTCAAATACACAAAAGCAAATACATCATCCATCCGCACCTGTTCCCCGTTACAGAATTAACACGTTGGTGCCGTGACCCAGACAAATACACACAAGCGACATGGTCAGAGGTCTCAAGTTGTGCTACAAGTGCGGCAAATACCTGGTACATTGTCATCTATGTCACTCTCAAAGACAAATTCAGCTGAAAGACCAAGGATAGTTGCCAACACTAGCTTCTATGCTAGCTTTTTCACTTGTATCTTTGAATTAATAGTAATCAACCATAAAAACAGGATCCCTGTCAGAATATGTGCTAAACTTGGGTGTTAAGATGGTTAATGTGACATAATGTGGTACTGTTATCCTTTCTGTACCTCTGAATAATAAACTACTTTGCTATTTGACATCATGCTAATCCAATGATTCATTCCCATGCAGTGGCACAACAGAACAGCTGTGGCAGAGAATGCGATGCATCACGACACAATGCTACATGGGAGTTGCTGGGTGAAATGAACACGTTGGAATGACATGCCGGTGGTCCAATGCAGGAGAACAAGATCCGGTCTTTAAATATAGTGTGGCGTGATATGTGAACGAGAGATTTAAAATCTTGCTGGCCAGTTAGGGTCATGACTTCGGACTTTTGCCGTCGCCGTGCTGTCAATTAAAACACCTCCCACTGATCCACCCTTTTTAGGGAGCAAATCTACTCACTAGTGTGAAGATATTTTGAAAAATTTCTTTTTTTTTTGTCCAATGAATGTCAATGAGGACGAATGCTATTTTTGGACCCCATTTGATTTTCATTGTATGGACAAAAGCCGATCAAAAATATTTTCAAATATCTTTTCCACAGAGGAAAAAATTCATACAGATTTGGAAGGAAATGAAGGTGAGTAAATGATAAAATGGTTTTCACTATTGGCTGAACTATCCTTTTAATAAATATATATATATACATTTCTTTTTGACATTTGGTACTAAATATTGAGAAAACAGAAAGGTCACTTACCATTTGTGACAAATTTACTCTTGGCTGCGAACACCTGGAACAAAAACAACCCCATGAGAATGTGATTTGAAAAAATCTTTCATTAAGGAATCTTCAACACAATCTCACAAGAAAACGTGACTATTTTGCAAATTGGCAATTTTATATGAATTCATACAATGTGAATGATATGAAAATATAAAATCTTTATAAAAAGTAAACATGACATTCCACCCCAAAACATAACCGTCACTGGGGCATAAGCAAATCATACGAAAATGCATGAATGAGATCATTTGAATTAGCCACCAATTGCCAAAATGTTAAATAGTGCCAAGACATTGCATTGGTATTTTTGGTGCTATTAAAGGTACAACTGTTTATAATATTGTGTAGAAAAAGGAAAAAAATAGAAACAAAAATGAGAACACATCATTTGATCTTAATCTGACAGAACATTGTAGTCACAATATCTCCGAAGGGAATGATGGGATACAGGTGTGCTGATGGGACACTGAACATCAAAACATTGCCATCCAGTCAAATACAGTATAAAACTAACCACTGAAATGAAACAGACCCTTCAAGATGAAAGGAAACAGGGCCATTACTTGAATTCATGAGGCCTGGAAGCAATCTTTCACATATATTCAGCTAGCTAAAGACATGCTAGGCAGCTAGCTAATTGTAAAGTGGGTAGGTGAGACAATAATATGTGTAATTTGAATAAAAATGGAAGATCAAAGCTGGGACAACACAGTTCCAAAAGTAGAAAAATATTTGTGTTCTCACCATGTGCCAACTTTGATCTTCCTTTATGCAACTTTTTGTGGCTGAGCACCCGCATTAAGCTTTTGGCCTGCTAGATGTGCGCACTTTTGGTGTAATTCTAATGTGAATAACACACCATAAAATCAACAGGCATCACACACCACTTTCCTGACCTGTCTGTCTTTTCTGGAACGGGAAATGAAACAAACTATGAAATAACTAACGTTTATGGATTAAATACCATATGATGTTTCCATCCATTAGCTCACCTTGGCAGGTGTGGAGCCCTTTGCTTCCCATGGGCCGCGTGGTTTAGTGACCTCAGCTGGCTTTTGCTCCTATCAAAATCACAACACCCTCCATTAGATTTGCATTCAGGTTATTAATGGATTTTTTTTATAATTTTCCTGTATTAAAGTTTACCTTTCTTGAACTGGATTGAATCGAAGCAGAAAAAAAAAGGGAAAAAAGGGAAAAGGAAAGTCCACAGCTAGAGGAGTGGGAAGGAGGTCAGATCAGTAATGGAAAATAAAAGGATCCTTTCAGCAAAGCACTGGGACTGTCTCAGATGGCAATATCATTGTAAACATGTACCATGGTTTTTACATGG
Source organism: Carassius carassius (assembly GCF_963082965.1). Lineage (NCBI taxonomy): Eukaryota > Metazoa > Chordata > Actinopteri > Cypriniformes > Cyprinidae > Carassius > Carassius carassius. Next base: position 9,906,372 of record NC_081804.1, on the reverse strand, counting down.
TATTCCAAGGTAGAATACAAAGAATACCATAGTGTTTACCACGGCACATGCCCGAAAACTAATGGTACCCAAATAATTATTAAAGATTGAACTATAAACATATATTTTGATAATTTTATGTAATTAAAATATCTAATTATATTAATTGAATTATTTTATTATCTTAATAAACCATGTGTTAATGGTAATACCATGGTGCTTTTTTGGGTTATTTAATAATAATACAAATAATGAACAAATATTAATTCTAATTTATTGGTTACACTTTGGTTTGGGGACCAATTCTCAATATTAACTAACTATTAACTTTTGCCTTAAACTCCTAATTTGCCTCTTAATAATAGTACGGTAGTTGTTCATTTAAGGTACAACTAATTTTGTAAGGTGTTTTTTTATTTATTTATGAACGTTTTTTAATCTAAACCACAAATGCAATACACTGAAGAATCACTGGAGGGCCACCTTGTACCATGCAGAATATAAAAGTGTTAAGCTAAATTTACTTCAACTGTTCCCACACTTTACTGCTCATCTGAACATTTTGAATTCTACAGGTGCATCTCAATAAATTAGAATGTTTCGGAAAAGTTCATTTATTTCAGTAATTTAACTCAAATTGTGAAACTTGTGTATTAAATAAATTCAGTGTACTCTGAAGTAGTTTAAGTCTTTGGCTTTTTTTAATTGTGATGATTTTGGCTAACATTTAACAAAAACCCACCAATTCACGATCTCAACAAATTAGAATACTTCATAAAACCAATTAAAAAAAACATTTTTAGTGAATTGTTGGCCTTCTGGGAAGTATGTTCATTTACTGTACATGTAATCAATACTTGGTAGGGGCTCCTTTTGCTTTAATTACTGCCTCAATTCAGCGTGGCATGGAGGTGATCAGTTTGTGGCACTGGTGAGGTGGTCTGGAAACCCAGGTTTCTTTGACAGTGGCCTTCAGCTCATCTGCATTTTTTGGTCTTTTGTTTCTCATTTTCCTCTTGACAATAGCCCTTAGATTCTCCATTAGGTTTAGGTCTGGTGAGTTTGCTGGCCAGTCAAGCACACCAACACCATGGTCATTTAACCCATTTTTGGTGCTTTTGGCAGTGTGGGCAGGAGCCAAATTCTGCTGGAAAATGAAATCAGCATCTTCAAAAAGCTGGTTAGTAGAAGGAAGCATGAAGTGCTCCAAAATGTCTTGGTAAACGGGTGCAATGACATTGGTTTTAGAAAAACACAATGGACAAACACCAGCAGATGACATTGCACCCCAAAACATCACAGACTGTGGAAACTTAACACTGGACTTCAAGCAACTTGGGCGATGAGCTTCTCCACCCTTCCTCCAGACTCTAGGACCTTGGTATCCATTTGAAATACAAAACTTGCTCTCATCTGAAAAGAGGACTTTGTAACAGTCCAGTTCTTCTCCTTAGCCCAGGTAAGACGCCTCTGACGTTGTCTGTGGTTCAGCAAATTCCTTGACACGTCTGTATGTTTTGACCCCAGCCTCAGTCCATTCCTTGTGAAGTTCACTCAAATTCTTCAATCGATTTTGCTAGACAATCCTCATAAGGCTGCGGTTCTCTTGGTTGGTTGTGCATCTTTTTCTTCCACACTTTTTCCTTCCACTCAACTCTCTGTTAACATGCTTGGATACAGCACTCTGTGAACAGCCAGCTTCTTTGGCAATGAATGTTTGTGGCTTAACCTCCTAGTGAAGGGTGTCAATGATTGTCTTCTGGACAACTGTCAGATCAACAGTCTTCCCCCTGATTGTGTATCAGAGTGAACCAGCCTGAGAGACCATTTTGAAGGCTCAGGAAACCTTTGCTGTTTTTTTAAGTTGATTAGCTGATTGGCATGTCACCATTTTCTAATTTGTGAGATAGTGAATTGGTGGGTTTTTGTTAAATGTGAGCCAAAATCATCACAATTAAAAGAACCAAAGACTTAAACTAAAGTCTGTGTGCATGCATTTATTTAATTCACAGTTTCACAATTTGAGTTGAATTACTGAAATAGATCAACTTTTTCACAACATTCTAATTTATTGAGATGCACCTGTATAACTGAAAATTTAGATACATAAATAAAGACTATTCTCCCTAATGTTCTGTGAACATAAAAACACATTAAAGTTCAAATGAAAACTGAACCTTATTCATCTCAACTCTCATAAATAACTTTTAAAGAAATCCCCTCTCAGACACAGTCAGGTTTGTATTACAGTATTCATTGCGCATTGTAGACTATAAACCCCATCTATCAAAGTCTCCACAGAGAAGGTCGTCTGATGGTCATGGATTGTGTGTGAACAGGTCACTGTGAACAATGTCTGCTTCTTAGAGTTACTATAGTCATGTTACAGCATGAGTGACTCTTGATTCTTGAAGGCTGGTAAAATAAACATAGAGCCATGAGTGAAATATAGTTCAGGAGAGAAGGTTGGAGCTGTGCCACATCAATGCAGAACGAGTTTCAACACTTGACCTTTCACTGATTTCTACAAAGACACTCATTTTTTGTTTTATGCCAAAGCTGAAATATTTCTACTGCCGACAAGAACACAACTCCATTTTAAAACCTTCTCTATATCTTGGGAATTCATTTTCAGTTCACAAATCTCTGGTATCTCACCAGCTTTTGTTTCCAATTTGTCAGCAGATGGTGTTAAACAATCATATAACTTTTCTCCAAGTGAAAAGCATTTCCTATTTAATGCATTTCACTAATTATGAAAAAAAAGAAAAAGCAGACTTGAACTTAAAAAAAAAAAGAAATGAAGGAAAATGAAGCCTGAACAAATAACTGAAATAAGTGTAAACTTAAGTATTACGAAACAGCTAAAATTGGTAGAAAAATTTAATAAAACTATACAAAAGTACATCATAACATTTCTAAAACAAACTAAATTTAAAATGAAAATTCAAAATAAAATCTAATTCAAAATATGAATAAACACTATTATGAAAAATAGTATTATAAAAAATATGAATAAATAATATTATATAATTAATACTAAAGTAACACTGGCATGAGGACAGACAGACAAACTAAAAGATTGTATATATATATACATTAACAGTAGTCAAACATAAAGATTTGCATATAGACAGTCGATGAAGTGACAGACTCACTATTTTGGCAGGTGGTTTTTCTGGTGCAGAGGCTGGTTTTGGTTCAGGAGGTTTGGGCTCTGGAGTCTTGGCTTTCCAGCTGTTAATGCGACCAGCCACACCGATGTTCAGCCCAGCTGTTTCCTGAGAGGACAGTTTTCAGTCAA